>NW_008665758.1:17097-21720 GCF_000695815.1 Acanthisitta chloris
TAAAATGTCAACAGTGGACTTTGAACTCTTTAGTCCAACAAAAAGAGGAAGAGAGTGTCTCACCCCTACATATATTTAAGTGTTTGCTTAACCACACTCAGCTGCATACGACCCAGGAGGCAGGCTTCAGCACTCATGTTGGCCAAAAGTCATCAATCTTTGTATGTAAATTATGAATACAGAGACCAATCAGCAATTATTTGAGTGTTCTTGGAAAAGCTTCATTTAAATAAATTTTCATTACTTTCTTTTGACATGACTATTTGCCTTATGTTACTTTCAATCCCAGCAGAGTTCCACTGGACTTGAAACAATTACAGCAGGGATTCATTTGGCCTTTCTATATGCTTTGCATACACCTCAAAAAAAAGACACAATTTCTTCTTGATTGCACTTCTTTGGAATGTGTGAGTTGAAACTTTTTTTTTCTTTGGTGTAAACAGTGATTTAGAATTAAAGCTAAATCTAATCAAAAAAATCTAATCAAAACTGGCAAATAATGAGGTGTGTGGGACTTCTTTCCCCTTGAAGTTTTGTAACATTTTGATGCTCATCTAACAGCTCTTAATCCATGAGTCTTATGAATATAAGAGGATCTTGGCTCCCACTTAATTTAAACCCACCTGATTGCAAGAACAATGGGGAAAGGGAGAGGTCCTAGTTCTTGTGGTTGCAGAAAAATACTTAAAATATTCCACCTAAAATCTCTACATCAATATCAAACAACTCCCAGATGCACTGCATTTTATAATGGTCATATTCAGTTAGAGACTTTATATGAACACCTGGAACCAACAGAGAACAGTGCAAGAGTCAACACATATTAGGTGCCAATCAGGAAAAGTTGCAATTCCTGCTCACACCTTCCTGTGGTGAGAGCACAGGAACAGAACTAGATATTTGCCCCTGTCATCAGACTAAGCTGATTACAAGGCACTGGTCTGGGATCCTGACATACCAGTTGCAGAAAATAAAAGAATGGAGAGGAACTCAGACCAGAGACAACAGAGCCAGCAAGGGGGAGGGGGTGGGGGCTACAGGGGTGGTTTCTGTGAGAAGCTGCTAGAAGCTTTCCCATGTCTGGCAGAGCCAATGCCAACAGCTCCAGGATGGACAAGCCACTGCAGCATGGCCTAGCCAATCAGTGGCGGTAGTAGCACCTCTGTGAGAACATATTTAAGAAAGAAGAAAAAAGTTGTTGTGTAGAAGTAACCGTGGCCAGAGAAGAGAGGAGTGAGGTTATGTGAGAGGAACAAATATGCAGACATCAAGGTCATACCCTCTTGTCCTGTCATTTGTTACTCAGGACAAGAGGCCAATCCCCTCGTCATTACAACCTCCTCTCAAGTAGCTGTACAGAGCAGGAAGGTCTCCCCTGAGCCTCCTTTTCTCCAGGCTGAACACCCACAGCTCCCTCAGCAGGTCCTCATAAGACTTGTGCTCCTGAACCTTCACCAGCTTTGTTGCCCATCTCTGGACATGCTCCAACTCCTCAATGTCCTTCTTGTAAATAGAACTTAGATAAATTCTTGAAGGCTTTGCTAATAAAGTGGTAAAGAAAAATCTGAAAATTCACAGATGAATGTCTACTTAATAAGGATAAAATTTAGCAAAAAATAATTCAGTATATTCCGCAATAATTAGATGGACACCTAACCCAACAGAAATCAGTGTCTAGCCTAACTGAATCTTCATTGGGATGTCACTTCTCTTTTGAGACATGAAAATAACTTTATAAGGTCCTTGCTTACACATTCAGTTGTCATGGCTTAATTAAAGGAAGTAAAAGAGGGAAAAAACCCATGTTTTAATGAGAGACTTATCCAAAAGAATAATATAGCTTAAATTTGCCTAAGCTAACATATATCATCAAAATTTTTGATTTCATGTAGAATCTCACTCAAACTTTCATGATCTACAAGATTACCATGCATGAAAACTATCAGGTGTGTCTGACAGAAACCCAAGGATACGTCACGTCAGCTAAAACTCTAGGTAATATTTCCTGCTGGCTTGATTGCAGCCTTTAATCATAACACATTTAAGACCTTAGTCCTCCCAGCCTTAGACCTTATAGTTCTAATGGGACCAGGAGCAAGGCCGAACATATTATTTTAAAATAACCAGCATTTTGTAGGGGACAAGGCAGAATTTAAATTCCCTGATTACTTTCAACTATACCTTTGTTTGTTTGTCAAGCAGGCACTGAGTCTATAAAATAACAAAAGCTCTAGGCTCTTTGATATAATCAGTTCCTGCCTCTTTTACATAAGAACTATACTCATCCTCTTTTCTAAGACAGAAAAGCTTTTACATTGGATAGACATCCTCTTGTTCAATATTGCTCAATTTTATACATCGTGTGCCACTTCCAGTGCGTTACTCTCTGTTAGCAGACAACCTAACGAAATCACTGTACATAAGCAATTGCCCTAATCCAGTCTTTAATCAAACCACCACATTTTATCTGCAAGAATCTGATGTGCAGAACTATGCATCTGTAATAAATTCACTTGCCAACATTGCCCACTCTTTTTGCAGCCTAAAGATTTCCCAAAGGAGCAGGATCTATGGAAATTGGAGACTTTACTCATGTATCAGGTTTTAACAGTATGTCAATCATTTAAACCTCATTAAAATACCACTACCTCTGAGTAAAGTAACACTATATCAGACTGAGGAAAGGAACTGTGTAACACTTTGGAACAGCGCAGGAAATTTAACTATTGAGAACATAATTGACTGAATTGGAATTTGGATAGCATTCTGAGAACCACACTGCTGTCAATTCAAAAAGCACTAAGAGGTTTTTGAGGATCAATTTACACAATGGGTGTAATCCAGGTGGAATCCTACTTTGTCCTCACAATGAGGTATTAAACATGGAGCAAACCCACTCTTGCAACCAGCTAAATGTGTAAATGTGGTGCTGCATACATTCCTGTAAGGTTTAATCCTAAGCAGTAATAACTGCTCACTTGGTTTGGCTTCTGAGGACCTGGCAAATGCAATCTGAAGGAGCTTAATGAAAATAAATAACTCTCCCAGATAACACACAACTAACATAGACAAATTCTTCCTAGGTTTGTATTCCATTGTCCCAGATTGCAAGTTTGAGACTGAGCAAGTTGCAGGGGCAGGTTGGTAGAAACCAGCTCTAGTATATATAGTAGCGAGAGGCTAGAAACTGAGGAATGCAGAACAAGTAGATTTACCACATAATTTGGATTGAGTGGCATGAGGCATCTCTCACAGATTTAGCTGAGCAGAGTCAGTTGTAAAACAGATGGAGTTTTGTAAGGGAATTTCTATGAGGGATGTTACATGACAGGACTACTGCACCACACCATCTCAAAGATGCAGCCATGCAGAAATGGATCCCAAAGAAGAATTTGCATTTGCTGTAACAAAGACAAGTATCATCCTTTCTAATTTCTAATGCTTATTGCCAATTAGTAGATATACTAGCATTCAATCAGATTTCAGGGTGTCCAGGCTGAAGGCCCATCCAGGCTGCTAAAGTCATTGTTTTTAGTGCTTACAGTACCTGTCACAAGGACTGTATATAGACAGGTGTTATTCCCCCTCCACTGTTTGGCTGTATTCTGTCTGACCAGACACTCCAAGGCTGAACCAGCAAGTGAGCAGATGGAGAACTCACTTCTCTCCTTGTTTCCTCCCAGGATGGCACCACTCACCAGCTGGAAGAGCAAAGTGACCACTGTCTGCACTTAGGTCCAGAGGGAAGCACCAAGCCTACTCAAGATACAGATTTCCACCCCCTCCTGAAGACCTACAGTTGACACTTTCTTTTTCTGCACATGGGATAATCATTTAGCAGAAGTAAGCTGTTTTAACATACTCTTCATCCAATAATGTTGATCTGTTTGTGCCGATTCTATGTGCTTCGGCAACAACTGGAAATTAAAAAAGTGATGGGCACAGGGCATGAGAATTTCTACCGAGAAAATGGAAAAAATAATTTATCTTGGATTAAAGTTTTATCAACTGCATGGTTAAGGTTGTGGTTATACTTCTCATCTCTGCAGACTGCTCTGATTTACAAGTCAGGGAAATCGTCTAATGGTTTACAGAAACATAAACCTCTCTCCTAGTACTCTCTCTGCACCATCCTTTGCCTCTCCGTGTCAAACATCACTCTTCTGACAGGGTGAAGGCAACACCTGACCCCTCAACTCTAGGCTCTGCTTGCTGAGACCACTTCTTTCTGGTCCATAAAAAGAGCACACAGCCTGGTTTCCAATCCTCCCTGCCCTGTGCACACAGCAAGGTGGCTGCATGCTCTCTCCAATGACACAACTCCAACAGCAGTACACTTTCTCATGGGGGTGCTCCTGGCATGTGCTCGGTTGAGATCTTCCAAATCCTCTTCCAAGTCTATGTGGGTTCTCTGCCTACCAATTTATGTGCTAGCAGGACCCTGTGCACATACTCCCTGGCCATCCCCTCGCTGATCCATGCCTGGGGACCACCCGAAAACGCTGCCACCCCTCAACTCCCACCCAGTGTCCTACCTGGCATCAACTGTGCTGCTGCCTCGGGGGTGGTGGTGAGGGCGGTGTGGGGCTGCTGCTGGCTGGAGCTGACCTCGGGCTCGGCGCT
>NW_008665759.1:0-1133 GCF_000695815.1 Acanthisitta chloris
ATATATCTATATCTAAGAAGAATTTTTATAAAAGTGTATAACCACTAGGGGAAAATGGCTGAACAGATGGCAAGTAATACAGCCATTTAAAGATATTTGCTGGACATGCAATACCAGACATGTATGTTTCTCCTGCATAACATTTTAAAGTACACTTTGAGTTAGTTTAGATTCCATCTGACATCATTTTTCCTCTCACTGTTTTGAAATAGACTGAAGATGCATTTCACCTATAATCCCTCATTTTAAGTGTAAGCGTGTAGTAAGAGGATATGTTACCACAGCAAACTATGTAGGTACAATATTTGCTTATATTAAGTTAAATCTAGAGTGTGTGTGTCCTTAGAGACAACTGTAGCTGTTATAAGTAGCCTGTCCTAGAAATAAATAAAAAAAATGTAAATGTTGAATCATTCTAAACATGTGAATTTCTAAACTATTTCTTTGACCACAGAATGTGTCAGAATAATGCAGCTAAGGATGTCCTAAGAACTGAAAAACCCAAATTAGAGTGGCTGTTTTGATACTGTGCAATTTGACATTTTCTCCCACTGAGTGGTGAAAACCAAGGAGACGAACCAGTTTAAGGTGAGGACTGAAGAAACAAAAAGTACATTTTAATGAGACATTTACAAATTGTTCAGCACAGAGAGAGGCACATTATGCTAGCACTTTGTCACTGTAAATATTGCAGATGTCCTTCCTCTGAGTTTGTCCTGGAGCATTATTAGAACAAAATATATAAACATACAGCCAAATCTTTTTGTGTTGATATTAATGGCTTTGACTCAATCAGGCTGGAGCAGGGAATCCAGATCTGCCCTACAATCAAATAGTCATTAGAGCCCAAGACTTAATTGCTGTGTCGATTAATTCCATGCAGACACCAGTACTGGCGGTGCAGGTACCATTTGGCTGGTGATGGGGTTTGCCTGCAATGCAGGCAACAAACACCAAAGTCGCAGTGGAGCTGCAACCCATATTAGGTGCTAACTGTGGATCCCCCATGTGCCTTACCTGGACCAGCATCCTATGAGGAGGGAAAACTGGCAGGTACACCAAGCCTGTCCCCTGGAAGCCATTCCAGGGGGATGGGCTCATCCTGACCGGCTGACTGAGAGGTGGCTTGAGGG
>NW_008665759.1:1145-39723 GCF_000695815.1 Acanthisitta chloris
AGCAGCCACACTCCTACCTGCACAGCATCAGTACCTCTCACTCCCCTGAGACTGGCTGCTGTTGCAGTTGCACAGTTGACTGTGTTGGTCTTGACCAAAGAGAGATTTTCTTCTACTACTTGTCAAATGTCCCAGGCCTTTCAGCTCAGGCAGAGAAACCCTGCTGAGCACCTGGGCAGACCAGGCAGGGTGCTTGGCTGCCTGTGGGCTCTACCTGGCCATCTGTAGCGAGGGGACTTTGCAGACAAGGAGGTTGAGTTAAAACGTAAGAGACTCTCATGGAACCTAGCAGAAAAGAGGGCAAAAGAGAATTGGTGCAAGCAAGGCCTCACATGAAGAGGAGAAGGGTCCTTCTTGATGGGGAATGGGCAGGCAAACCCATCTCTGCATCTTCAGCATTCCATCACTCAGCAGAACAGCTCAGTGCCTAACACACTCCATGTCCATTTGTCTATTCATTTATTTCACCATCCTTCCATGCTTTATTACCAGATCTTTTAACAGATATTTTAGTTAAACAGCAGGAGCCTAACAGATACTGTTCTTGTTCCTATCACTCTGAGCCATCAGTTCCCTTTGCCTGTTTCTTTCATGGCTCTACTGGTTCAACTGGATTCAAGGCAGGTTGGAAAAGATACAGGTGGAGGCATAAGCTGGGAACCAGGAGTGAGGACAGAGGATCTGCTAGTTTTGGCTCTGCTGATTGCTTGCCTGGCTGCATTTGGCATGACTGAGTGCTCTGTAATGTGGGACAGACATGTGCTTTAGGGTGAGCTTCCTCCTGAGCATTTTTAGGTGGTGCATGCCCACAATGTCCTGCAGTGGATGTTCTGCAGGCAGGATCACTAGCTTCCCCCATGGTAGGTGGCAAAGCTCCAGCTGAGTTTTACAGGGGTGAGAAGGGTCATTAAGAGAAAAACATAATGGTTTTGTTGAGTTCCTTCTTATCAGACAGTGAGAGCTATCAAAATCCAGTATTCCTGGATGTTTCAAAAGCTCTTTTTTCCCTCTGCACATTTTTGCCAGGAAGCATGGTTATTTTTCTTCATGCTATATTTAAAAATGCAGCTGAGCAAAAACTTCTTATTTTCTTAAAACTCAGATCATTCTTTATAAATTACAAATGTTTAATTTTTTGGGCTGCTAGGCGTTTTTGGAAAGCTGCCAACTTCTTAATGTATCAGTGTGTATGTATGTACTCCCTACCACCAGTGAATGTAATTAATGTTTGAAAATTGTGCCTTTCAGTCTCACAAGCATAAAGATATGTTTTAATTTGACGGTATGGCTGACAAAATACTAATTTGTTTTGGGACAGACCCTCACCTACTTGCATGGAGCCAAGTGCGAATAGGAAGCAAAGCCTTTCCAGAGTTTCCAGCATGAGTAAATATCAGATTGGAACCTGTATTTACAAAACATCCACATCCATTATAATTTGCATTTGTAATATTAGCAATTTCCAGTAGTATAATTTGATAAAACACTCATGGTACAATTAACTGTTAGAAAAGAAAAGTAAAATTAAGAAGAGCCTTTGAGAAACATTAGATTCTTTTATCTAAGACAGTTTGGTGTGTCCATGAAAAATACATTCCATTTATAGTACAATGAACCAAAGCCATGTAAGCTCAAACACAGAAAAATACAAATTTTGTGAATAAGATATGATGGACTACTTTCAGGAGTCAAGGTAATTGTAAAAGATCTATCTGGGCTAATGTGACTGCTTTATATTTTTGTCATGCCTTTGTAACATTGGAGATCATTAGGAACTGTCTCCAGGGAAAGGGACCTGTGTCTAAAATCAGTTTGGGCCCATTATCTTCAGTAAGAGACTGTCTATACCCCAGGCATCCTGAATCTTCTATTTACTGGGGGAGAAAGCACATTATGTAATGGATATTAATACAGTGGGACCCCACATTTCTAGAGCTCATTAATTTGAATGGCTCAGAGAGTTGAACGTCAGTCTGTTAGTACCTCTGCTGTGCCTGCTGCTCCTGCTGCTCATTGGGGCTTTTGTGTTTCCTGCCCTTGCTTCAGTTATTGTTTCTTCTGTTTTGTCTTCTCCTGAAACACTCATTCGCCGTGAAAAATCTTTAGTATGCAACTTAAAGGCTGTGTACAGGCACACGCAGGCGCCACGGGGCGAGCTTTGGCGACAGCGTCCCCAGGTTTTGCTGTTAATGAGGTTCCTCTGCTGTTGGATGCATTACATGGAGGAGAGGCTGCAGTGCACAGAGGCACATGCCTTCCTGATACGACCAGCCAACGAACTGCTTTAGGTGTTCAATTTGAGGTTACCAACAGCCTAATTTGTTACGTGTTCATGTGGCCAAGTTTCTTCCCTTGCGGTCAGCTATCCTTAAACACATTATTTTGAAGCTGTTCCTCTAAACGCAGTTGTAATGGTAAAATAATGCAACACAGAGATATGCTCTAATGTAATCTAAAGTAAAATATGACTATGAAATGCTAGCAGAAATGTAAAATCAACATTTTTTTAGGTATTGTTTTAAAAATTCATATGGCATCTGAGGCTTTTTACCTCCCTCAAAATACAATTTAGATGTGCAAACAAACAAAAGCTAGAGGTGACTGTTAAAGATAGGACTTTACAACTCTCTGCTAGAAATTTTGTGGTTTTCAAACAGCTGAGAATGTCTTCTGCTTTTCTTTTGAGGCTGTAAACACTATGAATTACCAAGTAAAATACTTAGTAGTCCCCTGTTCACTAATCAAAATCTGTAAGAATTGGCACAGTGTTATAGAATCAACATCTAAAAAACATAAACTTTGAAAGACTTTTTTTAACAATCTAACTATATTGCTTTATGTGCCTCTAAACTGTTTTTAATAGCTGTGGAAATAGACCTTTCGATGTCATGATGTCTTTAAATACTACAGGTTACATCATCTGGCACATTACATGAAGGTGTAGATAACATTAAACATATGAACTTTAAAATGGCTATACAAATGATACATCTTGAGATCACACAGAAATTATATGTATAAGAATTAGATAGATGTTATCTCTAGTCAAAAAATTACCCTAAATCTGGTTAAATAGTTATTCGCCAGAAGTACAATAAATAACTCCTGGGTTTATCTGTTACAACGATCTCTTCTGAGGTCATCTGTACAGATGTCTGTGCTTTCTCTTGTAACTTGATGACTGCTTCTCCATAGGCAGGTCCTGGGAAGTCTTCAGTGCCCTTCTGACAGGTGCTGAGGAATTGCAGGATTAGTGAAGCCTCTGTAAATTGAAAAGTTGGCGATGTTGCTAAATTCACTCATCACCTAAACAAAAAGAAATTGGAAAGCTAAAAAGTATGTCCCTAGATCAATTTAATGCTGGGTTATGCCTCCACATGATCATATTTCTTTCTTTAATTCCTCATCCTAATGATGCTGAGAGTAGGAAAGCGAAAATAAATAGATGTAGGTGTCCACACAGTAGGCAGGCATGTTCTCATGTGATTTTTAACATTTTAATTGGAACTGGTAAATAGATATACGGGTGTGTTTGATTAGGTCATGGGGCACAGTCCAACAAGTGTCTGGGCTGTGGTTTGTCAGCACCCAAGCCACTATGTTAAATGCTACCCAGTTTTTGGATTATTGAGCTAGAAAATGTGTTGTGAAAGAAACAGCAGCCGAAAAGGACATTTTGATTTCAGTAGCAGTGTGTCTATCAGAAATGTGAAGCCAAATCTTTACAATTCAGTGCTCCAAGTTGATTTCTTTCCTTCTCTAAGAAAGCGAGGCTCAGTAACTTCCATTTCTTTCTTAGCTTTCAGTTCAAGTCTAAATAAAACTCAAAACTGATCTCTTTGGACTTATTCCATGCTACTGACCTCATGTCCATCTGCTCACATACCCTCTCCCAGCATGGTCACCTCCCTGTGACAGTTTTCCCTCTTGGTCTATTAGCTGGTGCAGCAAAGAGAGGTCATTTTTCCTTTCAAGGGTCTACCCACCCATTTCAACTACAGAAAAAGATCTTTTCTTCAAGCACCATCTTAGTTTTGTTTGCAGCTATTTCTACTTTCCCCCTTTCTTTCTTTAGTGTGTGTGTGTGAGACTATGTCTTCTGAATACTATATAAAATAAAGTGTGTTGTAATGTTGTAAAGAGAGTTGCTGCTTAAATAAGGTGCTTCCCAAGGAGTAACAATATTTGTTGAGCAGATGTTATTTCATTCTTAATAATGGAAACCATTTGGTGTCCTTCAAAATCATCATGAGGGCAGTAGATGGGAATAAAAAAAATTCAGCAGAGACGTAACAGCTGGAGAATTTCTTCCCCCTCCCTCCATCCCCTGAATAGTAGTAGCTATTGCAGATGTTTGAAAATGGCCGAGGTGCTGTTCAGGAGAAAATCTCCACAGCTTTCTGCACCATGTGAAGCCATGCAACTGGCTCCTGCACCCTGCTGAGCTATTCAGTAGAAAGCTCAGCTGGGTCATGGAGTTCCTGCCAAGGGGCCAGAGGGCAATTCCTGTAGAGAGCATCAAAATCAGGGCAGGAAACTCTACTCCCTGTGCTCCTCTGAGTCTAATGCAAAATGTCCCACAATGGGCAGTTTTGTTTTTATTAGACAGAAATGCTCCTCTGTGCCAGGAGATCATCGGTTAGGTAATTTAGCAGGTATGGTTACACTTCGTTTACTAAGCTTATTAAAAGCAAAAAAAAAGGAGTTGTTCCCTGCTATGGATCAGAGGAAAGGCAATTTGCATTATTTTTACTTTAAGAAGCTCTTAAAATATTTAAAAGTGCAGAGCTGATTGGCAGCTTTTTGCCAGCCAGATACTTGCACACTTTCCTGCACAGGTATTTGTGAAATCTGGATCTGTTGGACTGTTTTCCCAAGACATACTCTGAGACTCTGAGGTTGTGTCTAGCTCTATCTGATGGAGAGGGATCAAAAAGTACTGTAAAATAAACTGAGCCTGGTAGCTGGAGTGATTTATATCAGGAGTCCCATAAGATTGGCTGGATCTGGTTACCCTCAGTGTCCATCCACCAGCTGAATTTGCAAAGATTAACTCGGTTGCCTGCAATAAGCAATTTATTTACAAACCAACATCATGCCTACTGTCTTCTGTCCAGGAGTCTGACATATGTGTATATTAAGAAGTCATAATACAAATTTGTGAAACCAGCTGTTGTATGGGGACCTTTTCATTCTCCTGCAACTCAGTCGTCTGAAGAATCTCCAGGCTGTAATGAAGTGCATCAATTTTAACAGTGTCTTTTATGTTACAGGGCAGTACTGAAATAACACGCATTTTCGTGCCCCTAACTACAGGATCACAAAATACCTTCTCAATTAAGAAGTGGTAGAGCCGCTATAATGTAAGAAATATCAATCTTTAGGAGATAGTGTCAGAAGAAATGGCTGCTTTATTAACAAAAGTTTGATGATACTACAGCCACTCAAGTAGAATATTCATCTACTTTAGATCTATTCTTAATTAATTCTTGAATACTTGACAGGCTTTTTCATTTAAAATTCTGTTTTTCCCCTTTGAATATCTGTCCTTGTTTGTGCGTTGGTACTTAATTTTCTTACAGCTCAGCCTAACCTTTCTTTTTGAGCCTTTTTCTTTTTTGAATGAATACTTTATATCATCAGACTCTCACACACAAGTTCCAATGTGGTTTAAAAGTAAAAGAAACTGAAGTTGCTTAACAGCAGAGAATAGCACATCTGACACAGTGAGTTTCATTGAATCAGCCAGACTACAGTCCAGGTAATTTTCATATTAGGAAAAAAACTTGAAGCCTGGACAAGTGTGATTATTTTACAAAGTCAGTCTTCTGATAGTCTGAGAATACTGTTTCCAAGTGATGGTGGAAGAACTAGTTCAGGTAAGATCAAAAGTGGACCTGATCCAACTTTTTTTTGATGGTTGTAGAAATTATAGTTATTTTTGTTTAATGTTCTTAGAGGAGAGATGAGATACTGTCAGACCCTCTGGAAAGCCTCAATAACTGAAGCAGTTGTGCGATGTCATTAGTAGCACACATGTGGTGCTAGCCAGATGACATTGTGTAGGTAGCTCCGAGGCAGTCCACACATGGTACTGCATGGGCCCTGTCTGCCCAGCATGAGTGTGTGGGTCCTGGGCTGTTATGGCTAGGGAAGGGCTGTGAGCCACAAACCCAGCCCTTGCTGGAACTACTTGTTCTGGTTGGGAAAAAAATAAAGTTTTGAATGAAGAAAGGACCTCTTTTCAAAAATAATCGAAAACCCAGGCTGGACATCTTTTCTGAACATGATTTGTGTTCTGTCTTGCGTCTCTCTTCACATGTACACACACATCTTCCTTGTATTCCTAGAGCAGGGTGTCCTTTACTGTAAATTCAGAGAGCACAACATAAAGTGGTGAGCTTTTAGGGGTGGAGCATTCACACTGCTGAGTCTCATCCCCCTAATTCAGTGGCTAAATTAGGAAGCCTCCTTTACTCCCAGAGATCAGTATCAGCAGAGATGAGTATCTTTACAGTGTAAACTGGAGCAACTAATTCAGCTCCCAGTCCACATTCATCCCTGGAGGAGCCTTTCTCTTCCTACAACTCCCTAAGAGTGCGAAGGTGGAGAGACTCAGTCACATCCCAGCTTCATCCCTAAACAAGCAAAACTTTGGTACCATGGCCCCAGGGTAAAGCTCCCTGTGTTCATTCAGAATAGACATGGTTGACTTGAAACCCTGAAAGGTGACTGCTTGTTTTTCTGATTTTTTTCTTCCAAAGACAGGGAAATTTCCCTAATAATTCTTACCGAGTCTCCCAGCTTGTTGTTTATGGCTTTTGCTGTCATTTTCATTAACAGCAAATTGTTCAATATGATGCTAAACTGAGCTATATTAGATCAGCTAGAAATCTTGGTAGGCTCTCAAAGCATGGGCATTACATATTCAAAACAGGACCTAATGTTTCAGAGATTCATATTCTACTATAATTATATGGTTCAATGCAAGTGATTATATCTCTTCTTCAGTATCGGACTGAAAAGTTTTGGTTTGCTGGCTTCCTCATAATTTACTGCCGAGGCATAATAGGCCAGTCTTGCGGAAAAAAAGATGATAAATGACGCTGGCAAGGATTCATAGATTTATTAAATTTCTATCAAACAGTGCAACAAAAAAAATCTGCTTAAGTTAGAAATGGGCTCAAATTTTTTAATCAAAATTCATGAGTCCTGATGCTTGGTTCAGTAGGTCTAAGGAAGGCTTGAATTGAGGACTGATTAAAGAAAATAAAAGGCTTATTTGAAGTAATTTTTCAATGACGGCTTTTAATTGGATGTTAAATCAAATTCTTATCTGCTTTTCTGCAGATAGCACATTATATAAAATACAGTTAGTGGCACTACCACTGTAACTGATACACTGAATAACAATTGACTTCTTACTTTACACCGAGGGGATAGAAGGACTGCAGTTGTCAACCTGTCAGAAATTAAGTATGTAAATTAATGCTTAAGTATATGAATATGAATATGATTTACAAGAGCTTCTGAGTGCTGTCAGTAAAAATACTGATTTCTTCTCCCTCCAAGGTTAACAATTACTCACTGACCTTTACAAATTTGGGCTATATTTTTCTTTTTTAACCAATATGATGTTCCAGAGATCTCAATAATGCTGAAATAATCTGAAGTAATCTGTCATGTACAAAGAGAACTATTGTGCTAATACCTATTATATTTCATGTATATAAGGCAATACATTGCTAAAGATAATGGACTTATTATTTAGTTCGATGGTTACAGTATCTGTGAAATTTGTTACTTGCTTTCTTTGCAGACTGAGTTGTAGGGTAGCACTCTTTATGATGGGGATGTATTCCTAATAGGCTGTCTATTAATTCTGTAATGTTTTACTGCTGAGTTTTCTTGGATTTAGGAAAAAAATCCTTTATCTCACCTAGACTAAGCAGGACCTCTAAAGTCAAGTAAAACATGCTGTAGAACTTATGCAGTGCGGAGTATGGGAGAAAGAGGAAAACCAGCAAGGATTAAGCTTCAATATTACACTCAGGTTTTCTTCAGTAGGAAAAATGTGTATGTGTGGGTTTTCTCTGCTGGAGTTTGCATCGTGTTCAGTGTAATCACTGTGCTGAACATTATGATTATTTGTACCACTGGAATTTGCATCTCGTTCTTATGTATTCCCCTGCCTGTTCCTCCACTGAAGTGTTCCCACAGGAAATAAAACTCCATAGTAGGAGATCCTCCATGAGATTTTATTTTAAATTCAGAGAAATCGTCCTGAAAAAAAACAGATCCAGAGGTTCTCTGAACAAATAAACTTTACAATGTGTAGCAGCATTTTTCCACAAAGAGGCAGTATCGAACACAAGGCAGTATATCTGAATTACAGGATTTCCAGACCCAGGATGGAACACTAGACTCTCCTCATGGTTTCCATGTGGTTTCTCACGTTCCCTCCATCTCAAATATCCAGCACATTGGGATCCCTAACCTCTGTGTCTGGGACAAGAACACTAAGAAAGGAGAGCACACTGTAAAATTGCTGCATGCTAAAATGAGGTTAAGCAATTGCAACTTCTCCTAGTGCCTTGTAAAACAGACCCCCTGAGCGGAGACAAAACATCTTCAAAAGATTCTGAAATTTGGTTCAGATAATCGTCAAGAAATTCAGCTTTTCCAAAGCTTTGAAGTCCCTTATTAGTCATGCCCCAGAGCACATGGAGCTTCAGTGGCTTGTGGGCTTCTATAGGTGCTTCACACATTGGGGCATGTAACAGATCTTCCTCGTGGACTGGCTATACTGGGAGAGTGCCACTGTGCTCCAGGCAGCTCCAGGGTGTTCTGCCAGTGTTGGATGTGAAAGAAGAATCCAGCTCATTTCCTTCAGAAATGACCATGCATGGCTCTGGCTGCTCCCCATCAGCACCAGCCCCTCTCATGTCAGCCCACAAGAGACTACTCAGAGGAGCAGCCAGGAAGGTCCTCTCTGAGGGAGGACACTGCTCGCAGTTTTGAGAGTCCCTGATGTAGCCACTGGTTCAACCACCTGGTCCACTCTGTAGTGCTGTGCTGAATCAGTGCTTCACTATTTCCCAGAGAGAGAGAGAGGTTTGTCGTGCAAGTAGTTTGCATTTGATTTTATATGTTCTTCACATGGCTTCCTGTATCATGAAAATGCCATTGAAAGTTTCTGTTCACCAATTGGGAAGTGTGGACTTTATTTTTGAGACAAACTCTTCTCATTTTACTACTTCCATGCTTTCTGCATCATAAGGCATGATAGGGATGCCTTATTCTGTTTTGTATAGATGAAATTTGGGCTCCCTGTAGCACTTCTGGCAGGTTTCCCATGTTCTACTTTAAATTCTGGGCTGTTTCTCAACTGGTGCAAATTAAGCTGTGCCGGCTTAAACTGCACAGAACTCTGACACCTTAGTGGAAGCAGGCCTGAGTTTGCATAATTGGAAGGGGACCTTAGTCATTGTCCCTGTAAAATAACATAAATATATGGATATATAAGTCAAGTTATTTGTGGGAGGTAAATGAGTATCAGAGAAGAATCTTTCAAGGTACAAAGGTGGATGGAATTTTTCACTTAATCTTTATTGTAACAAAATTCATCTTCTGGCCAAATCTGTATTATTTGGTAAATATCCCAATAAATACTGGCAACAGTTCATGGGGATTTTTTGCTTCTAACAGCCTGGAAGACAAATAGTATGTTGCTCAACCAGATATGGTTCTAATTATAGCGTTTGCATTATACTGTTTTAATTGTCCTCTTAAATGCAGTTTTTGACATCCTGCCAAGAACTTCTCAATGATTTCTTCATTGAATAGAGGACTTTTAGTCATCCACTACATTTCTTAAGGCCATAATTTTCAACAGCATTAAAATCCACTTTTTCTTCCTTGCCTTGTGCTGCAGTTAGTATCATTCATCTCAAGAACAATTGTCCTGTCACCCATTTACCTGGGAAGCACAGTCTCCTTTTTTTCATTAATCCACAAAAGGTAGAGACAGAGTAGTTCAGGGAATGAGCAACTCTGCCATCTTGCTTGGCTTACATCAGGGAGGTGGTGGTAATGTAGCTTTTTGCTCCCAGGGTAATAAAGATTTAATAAGTAGGAAATTGACAGAATTCATTCGTTTCCACAGTTTTCATACTATGCATTTTTAATTATATTTTTTCATATGCGATAGTCATGGAAAATACTCTTTACTTCTGTTTTATTTTAAAAAAAAAGCTGCCTTAGGGTGACACTGTTTAAAATTCTCCAGGACAAACTATGAGTAGAAACTATTTTCGCTAGTTGTTTTAGCTCTGTGGCTGCTTTGTAGTTCATGTTTTTTGCACAGAAAATTACACACTATGGGGTAAATTTTAAGTGTGGTTATAAATTGCCAGAGGAGACTGCTGCTGCAAATAATAAGAATGAATTTAAGAGGCAACTCAGTAGTTCAGAGCAGGGGGCAAGGCTGTAGAATTAGGAAGAGGCATTTAAGGTCATTCAGAAGCAAGCGACCTTCGTCAGTCCCAGATACTTTTGTTGTGTGTATCTTTTTCCCCTCAAAATATATTTAGGAAGTAGGGGTAGCATGTCAGTGTTATTCCCATTACATTTGCATCAATTCAGAGGTACTCTCCTGAGCAGAAGTGCCTGCTGTTGAGATACAAGTTTACAGAGAGCTCTACAGAAAACTACCTTTTATCTTTTCCTACAAATTGACTAACACATTTACTAAAGTTTCAATTATGATTTATCTCTTCATGTCATCAAACTCCAAACATTTGCAAGATGACAAAATGTGTGTTAGACCACTCTCCAATCAAACACTTGACATAAAAGCTTAACTTGGTGTATTCAAGCTGTTGAAATGAAGTCAAGTGAACTATGTTTTTGTTAAAAGTCTACAAGTACTTGCCAAATCAAGGTCCTAATGTGGAAACCACATCTGTTGGGAAGAGCACTCAAGCCTGTGTTTAAATGCCTTCCTGAATCAAGGCCTTGTTTCCAAATAATGTGTTTTCTAACAGATAAACCCCAACAAATTCTAATGGCCATTCTGATTCAAGAGCTCAGGTAACCAGGTCTGCAGATGAAGGTAGGAAGTTCTCTGAAGTTGCTCCCACTGCTCATTTTTTAATGATGTTTGTAATGATTCAGAGATATTTCAGTTTTAAAACGTACATTATGAAGTTATGGTAGACATTTTTACTAATGTGTTTCTTTTAATCACCACTTCAGTCATTTTACTGCATGCTCTCCAGGAAAGCACATGCAGCCAATATTCATCTACAGATGGATGCAATCCAACCCATTTCAATAAAAGCCATTCATTTATTAGGAAAATTTGGACTCATAGGTAAAACCTTACAATACATATCCTTTCTGTCTCCCCAATCTGTAGAGTATTTTCCTTGTAGCAGTAAGCATCTGCCTGTTTTTAAAAGATTAACTCAGCCAATATTAATAGGTAAATTTACCTATTAATCCCTAACTGTTGCTGCAGTTCCTCTTACTCTCTGTTGTCATTTGGTAGCATAAGTACTACAGCAATGATCCTGTAAAGTGTTTGTCTGCACACATAACACATCTCTAGCTGGATTATTTCAGCAATGAACAATTAATTGGAGTTTGATCACTGAAATTCATTAATTGTAGCCTAATTTGCCACTAGTGAAAGCTGACAGAGATCTGTGAGATCAGCATAGTTCTGGCAGTTCCTGCCAACAGTGGATTTGACCCATTATCTTTTCTTGTTAAAGCTTTATTTCTTTTGAAGAAGTTGTATCCTTTGTCCATAGTTAATTATGATATTAAATTGCAAAGGAATGTTTCCATTTTCTCCAACTGCCTAATCTGAGCCTTTGGTCTGACACATCAGATTAGTTGAGATTTAAACCAATGACCTCCTGGCTCTGGATAATGTCATGTTGGTTCCTATACAAAATAACAGGGCTGTCCCTGTTCAGGTTACACTAAATCACAAGCTGATGAGAGGTGACGGGTTCTGCAGCAACTCTGAATCACATGTTGTTTGAGTTCTGCTTGTCTGGGCCAAATTCCTCCAGATAAAAGGGTTGTTTGATTTCTGCTTCTCTGGGCCAAATTCCTCCAGATAAAAGGTACAGAAGGTCACCCCCTGTCCAGAAACACTGTGCTGAGATCACAGCAATATTACAGCAGTGTATTTTTGGTTTGGCAAGTAAAACAGCAACATTCTTGTAAATGAAAAATTAAAAAACTGCATATAACAGTGTGGTGTTACCCAGACAATGCTTTTGTGTGCATCTTCTCTCTCATTCATAAATAATGGAATGAAGTGACAAGATGTCATACAAAAACACTTTTAGGCTTAGGTTTTCTCAACACTGTAGAACAGTCTGAAGATACTGTAAATATATTCTGAAGACAGTAGCCAGTCAGAAGCACTTACATGCCAGCTTGCAGCCGTGACATGCTCAGAAGTCAGCATCTAAGACAGCAGTTGGCACAGATCAAGTGAGAAGTCTAAATGTCAGTGAGTGGTAAGTGTCTAAATCTCAATCTCTCAAGTTGTTAGGTTGTTTATCTGAGTGGTAGCCCCTTGAGGTGGACAGAAATGTCAGGAGAAAACTGTTCAAAGAGATGTTGTGCTACTGAGCTGTTGGATAAGAGCCTTGTGGAGTCTGGACTGTGGCTGTAAAGTTGCCATTAGCACTTTTAAATATATGTTTTAGTAATCAAATAATTTTTTTAAATTTTCTAATAAATCCTAGAAGTTTTATGTTTTTAAAATTGCATGCAATCATCTGTTCTTTGTGAGTCTTCCGGCAGAAAGGTGTGTATGGCTGCTCCTGTGGAAAAGGGAGGGAAATGAAGTGTGGGAGGTGAGAGCAGCTTGGAGGATGAGCTAGAAACAGACTCTGGATGGAAAGCTGGACTTCTGCACAGCACAAAAAGAAGTCCTACAATGTCTGCATGCTTCAGTGAAGCCTTCAAGGTCTGCAAATCTTTCTAGTCAAACATCTTAAAAAAGAAGGAGTTCATTTATATGGTTCTGCCCGTATGTATCAAGGCTTTTGATTCTGAGGCAGTATCACCCAAATGTCAGTGAAGCTGTTGAATGCTGTTGAAGTTGCTGTAAGTTTTGTGAAAGCACTGGGATAAAACACTGTTTACCAGCCGTACTAGCATTAGGCCTGGAATATGAACTCAGTTTACGTTAGACATGTGAGAAATCACTCTTGAGTTGTGCCTAAAGACCTGAATGCACAGCCAGTTAGCCCTCCCATGGCATGGTTTTGGTAGAGAAACATGTCACTCTAGGATGCAAATGCAAGCAAGGTTAGACACATTGGTCTTGGCGATATTTGAATCATTCCTCTGCCAAAGCATATTCTGTTGCTACCTCCAGAAGAGCTTTGTCAGAAGATACGGCTGATGGGTCACATCCCATTTTCATCAAACCTGGGACTAGCCTATGGTCTTGAAGTTTTCCCTCTAGTGCAGTCCCTACAAAACTCATTATTTAAGTAGTTTTAGATGCCTGTAAGTGTGAGACTTCACTCAAAGTCTGGACAAATACTGCAGAATTACCCACCCACTATTTCTACCATACGTCCTTCCCAGGATGTCCACACAGTGTGGATGCGCTCAGTGGCAGAAATCTCACTAGACTATCCCCAAAATCTTGACTTCTAGACAGGAAAATATCAAGGAGATATGTTTCATGTCAGTCATATATAAAATGATCTTTCTCTCCATGTTAAATCTCCTATTCTGCCTACAGGGTATCATTCAGTATTTTCAGTGTGCTCAGGTTCAAAGCCCATAAAGGTCATGTTTCTTTAGGAGTAAAGGGAGCAATTAGGGCAACAAGTTTTATTTAATTTGATATAAGTTCACATACTTTAATATTCAAGTAATAATTACAGTAATCCTTAAATTAGTCATCTAAATTATTAATTCATTTGGCACAGTCCAAGTGTACACTGTCGTAACAGTGCCTGACAGGACTTGCTGAAATCCTGTAGTTACCTTTTTAAATACCAAAGAATTTCTTCATTGTTGTGATAAAATACAGATGTGGCTTCAAATGAAACTTGCATGGTGAGCAGAAATAGAATATATAATTAGAACAAAGAGGCCTTAAATCAAATTAATCTTTATCTGACAGGAACATTTACATTTACATCACTGAGTGCAAAGTCATAGCCAAAATTGAAATTAGAAACAGATAATTATGATAAGAGAGGACACTCACGCTGACTTTTCTCATGCATAATTGGAAAGCACACAAAATGCACTGCTTGTTATAATTAGAATTAGCTTTAAAAATACACCACTTTCCATGAATGCTAGTTTGTTCAAGTAAAAAGTTGCCTAAATACTTTGGTCAAAGCAGAAGTTGATTCTGATTAGAAGATCATAAAGAGGGCAGATGGTTTAATATCTTTTCAAAAACAATAACAATAGAATTGGACTCAGTAACATGTAGTCTAGTGTGTTCTAGATCTTTGAAAGTGCAGATGTTTTGATGCACAGGCTAAGTCCAGGCATCTAATTTCTCTCATTTAAAATTTGTAAGTGTGCAATATGAATGGATCACCAGCCACTGAGCAAAACATTTGCCACCCCAGGATTTGATCTTAAACAAGCACAAGCTTCACTCATGTCAGTATGGAGCAGCAAATTAAAGGTGCTCAGTACCTGGGAGGGCTGTGTCCATCTAGTACCCATGGAACCTACTTTCAATTTACTTTACAGTACATGTACCTTGAAAGCACTTTGCGTATACAAACCTGTCCCCTTTGCAAGCAAAGTGTTGCTCTTTTACCTTTACTGGGAGTTCTCTCCTGGCTTCACTGTGATATGTTTTATGAGGTTGCTGTAAGAAAAAAACCAGCTTGAAGCCATGGAGAGTGTCAGTATCAGAACAAAAATCAACACTGAAAATTGTAATTCACTGGTTTTCAACTCTACCCTTGCTCTACAGATCACTCATCCTTTTACATGTGGTTACAAATTGGAAGGCAAATTCTCAGGTGCTGTAAATCCAGTATGACTCACTTGACATTGTCAAATTTGACTGATTTATTAGGCAGCTGAGGATCAGAGCCTGTATATGTATAATGCTGAGGATAGACACACATTTGTGGTGTTTGGAAACAGCAATGTAATTGCTCTCAGCTGTAAAAAAATCCAGATGTTTAGGGTTTTTTTATTTTAAAAGAGGCATAGCTGGAGCTCTAATGATGTTTGTGTGCTTAACACCTTGGCACAAGGGAAGCCATTTCCATGACGTTAAGGATGATAGGAAGAGCTGGGATGTGAAGTTCAGCCTTTGCGTGGAATCTCACAGACTGTGAGCAGTTCCTCCTTTGGCTTTCACTTGCAACTTTTATTAATGAAACAGATCCAAAGGGTCTCTGGGAATTCACCACCACAATAGTTTAGCATGCTGTCAGAAAGTAGCTTGTCAGATGGCTCTATTGTACTGGGATGTGATTTTTAGTAACATGTAGGATTAGGGAAGTGATTCATGTATTGTGCACTGTTGAAAAGAAGGGTAATTTGAGGTAGCAGAAAGGATTTTCAATGCCAAAACAATAATGATAATTCATCCTGTGGTAAGGAATTGTTATGACACGTTTTCTATTATTAATTTGGTTAGAGGGTCTAGGTTAAATGACTGCAGTCGATTAAAAGATATATAGATAGAAAAGCTTTATGTATTTATTACCTGCTTAAAGAAAAGGAAATTTATCTGAGCAAATTACAACATGGAAGAGTGCACAACTGTGATTTAATGAGCTGCCTTTATACTAACATCTGGAATTACTATTATTATCATGATTATTATTTTACATAAAAACAAAATAGTGACAAATATGAATGAGAAATGAGGTTTTTATGTTAGCTGTAACAAAAATAACCATTGTGGTTAAAACAAATGTAAACTGTAGCATTTCTATGGGCCCTGTGGTGCCATAACTGCTGTAAATTAGTGCTTTTTCTCCTGGGGAGTGTCCCACTTAAATCAGGGAGTGCAAAGACACTTGGTGCAGAGTTTGTACAATGTAGTCTCTAAATGATAAATATGAGCTGTGGTAATTTTGAAGAAAACAGTGCTAAAGGAAATAATCTAGCATCTAGGAATTTCATTCAGCGGATGCCATAGGATGGTTTGTTGAACGAGATCAGCTCAAAGTATACACAGTGGTATTAGCTCACTGAGAATCTGGCTTTTGTCAGGCACAGTGAAGCATAGTCCTGGTGCTGGTCTTCTGTGTAAAACCAAAATCACTCTTGCATACATACTCATCTGCCCAAAGCATAGAAATGACCACACATAATATATACAGTTGCTTGAAAAAGGGATGTTCTTTCAATTAATCTTCATTTCCCTCTATTTCCTCCCAAACTTTACTGTAGCTAGAAAACCTGACTTAAGTCTGTATCTAGGTATACTTGCTTGTGGTGCTTATCAGTTAATTTTTAGTGCCTTTTATTGTTACACTGAATAGAGGAGTTTCATCCTAAGATTTAGAATGATTCTCAAGTATTTAGTGTAGAACAAACAGTAGAGACAAAGGTGTACTTTTGATGAAACATCTTGCAGTTTTCTAAAGTGTGAGCCTGGTTATGGATGAGACCTGAAATGTAGATGTCCTTATGCCATCAAGAGTTCATTGGTCAGAATAGTCTATTAAGTACCTAGTTTTCTTTAAAGCAGAACCCTTAAGTTTGTTGACTCTTAAAATTAACCTTGCCAGGAACCCGTATTTTAAGATAGTCTATAAAGACATGAGGAAGATAAGATAAATCTAAGTGAAACACAGCTAGAGTAAACATGACTGTTCAAGCAAAGCATCTTTGTTTCTATACTCACTTTGCCCTGTATAGTAAGCGATTGTGAGCACATTTCTTTTTAGTTAGAAAACAGGACAAACATTCACTAGGTTAATTTAATATCCAATGAATATCCCTTAAGGATAAATTATATGAATCTTTGTTACAGTATTTCACAAATCAAATTAGCGACTCAACATTAATAGATTTTGATTGACACATCTGATATTAACCATTAGTGTCTCCATGGGCATTAGCTCTTCCTCATTAAGTGAATTATAAAATTCCACTTCTTGATCAGAAGAGTCTTTTGTCTTTTTTTAATGGAACCAAGGGCAGATCTTTAGCTGACATAAATCAGGCCAACTCCATTGAAGTCAGCTTAAGTACTCCAGTCTATCTCTGCCTCAACAATAAGTGCTTTATTTCCCACGGAATTCCTTTTGCAGGGCAGGACTTCCTGATAGCACAACTGAAATTCTTTGGATTAAAGCTAATTATTTGCACATAAAATTATGGCAAACAAGATTGTTATCCCTTGGCTTGCACACCCGTGGCTGATTCTGACCATTCAGTCTCAGATTGGACACTCCAGCCAGTTGTGCCACTTTGGTGTCCAGCATCAACAAAGGGACAGCAACTCATTTGAAGGAATCTGTTGAACAGAAGATTTGCATAGCCCAAGAAAGTACAAGGGGTTGCCACTGTAATGTGTCCGTATTCGAGCAGAAGAGGGACACCATTTTGGTGGAGATAATGAGGAACCACCCAGCAATTGGAGCCTTCTCTTGTGATGTGGATGGCAAAGCTTTGTCCTCCTAATATCTTGAATTCAGCAGAGGCTTGAACCTCATTTTATCACATACCTTGTCCGTATTGTAAACACCAGGGTGATCTCAGTTATTCTGGTGCAAGTCTCTCTTTGCTGTGTGTGTTGGGACTGCTCCTCTCTGTGCAGGATAATTAAATGGCAGCTGGGGCTGGAAATTTGAAATCAGTTGTAGGAGACTTTTAGCATCATTGACTGTTCTGGTCTGAGTGTGAAGGAGAGCTCTCTTGGTGTCACCACACTATACTAGCTACTGAGAAAATTAACTCCATCCCCGCTAAAACCAGCACATTTGGCTTTGTTTTGTGAAACTTGAAAATGTTTAATTCTTAACTTCTCTAGAAAGGCACTTCAACAACACTTTGAGAAAAAAAAGAAAAGCAGAAGAATTAATAGCAATCAGTGCTCCTTTCAGAAAAGTGAATCTTGTTTAGATGCTACCTACTGGTTTGTGGAACTAAAGCCTGAAAGCCGTGAATCTTTGAAAGAGAAAAGATGACATAGGTAGGGAGAGAATCAATATCTAATTTCTTCTCTGGAATTGCTTAAGAAAAAGAAAGAACACGAAGAATAGTGTTGCTATCATCATAACCATATTAAGTGTGTTTTTCTTAAAAGCCATTTATGCAGATATAGTTATGCATAGAGTGAGAAACAATAGATACTGGATTTTCTAAGCCTTTGTTTGTTGGACTTCTGTGTTGCACAAATTGTGTTTCCTTGAAGAAAACTACTTTTTTCTTTTGATTTAGTTAGTGTTTGCCCAACATTCTCACCTCTATGATGATTATGAAGGTGACTTACTCCCTTAGGAATAATGTCTTATGTGACACCTGATGTGTCTTACAAATTAAGGCAGATAAGTGGGCTATTTATCTCTGCAGATACCTCTGCAGAATCATTTCACTTTACTGACCAATACTTTAAACTTCTGCACTGGGTGGGAGGCTTCTCAATTTCTTTTGCTGTGAGCAACATACCGGTTAACCCAAAACAAATTTATATGATAGATGAGACTAATTCTCCAAAAAGGAGCTCGGCCTCACACCTGCTGCAGACAGGTTTGTGGCCAACCTTCCTTGACAGAGCTGGTATGAATTCAGATTCAACAAAGAGACTGGAACATCTCTGTGCCTCCTTTAATGACTGTTATTTTTAGAACAGTTAAAAGCCAGCTATGCAGTGTGAAGGATATAAAGGAGTACAGAGTATGCTAGATAAGAACAAAAATATAATAACTCTGAAGGAGGCAGAGGTGGGGTTTTGTCTGTTACCCACAAAACTGCCTAGTCCTGAAAGCATCTGTATATAGATGTTTTTCTCAAAGTATATGCTCTTTCCATGATAATTTTAGCTTGATCTAATCATATTTTTAATCATGTAAATTCATTTAAAGATTAAATGCTTTAGCCCTGGTTCTTTACCTAAATGTCTGGATTTTACACCAGTGACTTTGGTGACTTAGTGTGGGTTTCTCATGATTTATACCTGTGTTGCACAGATTGCAGTCTGTTTCTGTGCCCCCTTTGAGGGTGAGACCCTTCACAGTGGTCGTCTGGCCTAGCTCTGTTGAAGTGACTGCTCTTAGGACCATTGACACAGCAGCTCCATAAATCAGAAATACACCTGCTTCCCACACTAACACTGTTAGATTCTTCAGCACTGTGGCGAAGCTGTTTACAAGACATCAGTGTTTCTGCCTCAGTTCTGTACACATGTATTAATGCAATACTTCACTTTAAAAATTTGCAAGTTTAATTACAGACTCAGTTCTACTGGGATTGCCATGAAAGAGCTCTGGTGACTTCCATTTAATTACTTCTGATTAGACCTCTGGTGCAAGAGAAAGCAGAATCAAGCCCAGTATAACCCAAAAGGTTATTCAGTGTGATCCCAAAGGAGCAGCAAAGGAGAGGCATTCTGAGAAATCTGTAGTACCTGTGTCTTTTAGCATGTGACATAAAGCAGATTTTTTTTCAACCCATTTGTTGCAGTGAGTACAAATGAGGCAAAATATAATCTAAACTGGTTAAATGAGGTCCTTCAAATATTAGAGGTGCTTACTGAAAATGAAGTGGTTTAAATCAATCAAGAGGAACATCACTCAGAAGTTAGACACAGACAACCAAAGTTGCATGCTAATTTTCTTTTTAATAGCTTCAAGCTAATGTTAGAAAATTTAATGTTAGAAAACAAGAATTTCAGAGCATTCACAAGAATTTTATCAGTCTTCATAGGCAGCTGGATCAGATCTTGACCATCCAATGCAGATTTACTCTACTAAGGATCAGGTAATTTGTATAAGATGACTGAGAGACTAATGGCATTATGAAATGCCCAGTAAAACACCAGGGTAATGTTGCTCTTTGTGAATTTTCTGTTGCTTGTTTTCTGTGTCATATTTGCTGTTTAATGGCTCATATATGGTGTTTTCTTCTGCATAATTTTGAAGATACGTTTGTGTGTGTCACTTGCATACATGTCTTGACTTATCTGTGCGTAGAAGGTAAGAAGACAGTAACATGGCAGGAATGAAAAGGATAGATTTCATGTTTATTTGAAAAGGACACCTGCAGAATTCATGCTAGATTGGCCATTGCCATGAGCCTGTTGGCCCTACAAATGTGTTTTTTGACCCATAATAGGTTACAGCTTGATTTAATAGGTCACATTTCACTGCCTTTATGGACACCTTTACATCTTCTTTTCAGGGTAATTATCTTTACACACATCTGATGTGGCAACATAATTGACTCCTGCTTTTGTACGGCTATAGGTTAATGAACCAAACTGATAATTTTTTTAAAGAGAATAAATCACTTGTGTATTGTTTTTGAAGTGATGGTGAAGCTGTATGTTTAGAGGGCTGCTTTTGATTTAGCAAGAACACTTTGCAGAGAGGCAGCCACCATCTGGGGCTCTATGCTGTGCGGTGCACAATGCACAGAAGAGTCCTGGAAAAGTATTCCTGTCTCCTATGGGCTAGATCCTGCAGGGCTAATAAGCTGAGACCTGGTCTGAAGTAAATAGAATGATGGCAAATCTCATCCACGTGGATGCTAACCTAAAGGCTGGGTACAAAAAAAGTTCTAAAAATCAGGAATTCATTTTTTAAAAACAAAATCACAACACTCCTAAAAAGCTTCAGACATATCCCTTTTATTCCAAAGCATTTTTCCTCAAAATATGCACCAATGTGAGTTCAGTCATTTTTCAGTTCCTCACATAGTAAAGTGTGCAGTTTACCGTTTTTGACGCTGGTTTGTTTTCATACAATTTGAAAGGAGCCTTTGATTAACAGCAATCATTTGGCAGTGTTCCTTAGCTGTTTTAAAAATCTGTTTGAACAGTGGAAGCACTCGAGCAGGAAATGCCAAGTTTGCAGGTGCCTTTAGCACTTTTCAGGATTTTAATGGACACTGTACAATGTCATTAAGCCTTTTTTTTTTTTCTGCTATGGCCTGAATAGAATCCAGAAAATCCTATTTGCTTTTGTATGAGAGAGGAAGGATGTATTTATGGGGGGAAGCATGCTCTGATATGAAATTTTCCTGTTTTATGAAAATGGGCTGCATCCCCAAAAAGTGGGTGATGTCCATGTATGTTAATTTTTTAACTTGCAGAGTTTCCCTATACAGTTTTCTGTGTACATTACTGCTCCTATCTGTCTTAAGGCTCAATTCTGCATCAAGCATCAGCTACAACCTGTGCATGGCGTGTCCAGAAGCTGATTAAAATCTGCATTAGATTCCAGATGGACTTTAATACAGATTTTCTGCATAATTATTTATGTTTATTAAAACAGTACCTCTGTTTCTCTCTAAAGTATTTTGGGGTTTTTGAGGAGCCCAAGACAGGGAATATGAGTCTAGAACATGCTTTTTCAGATATTGCATGAATAAGCCTATTAACTTTAGACTACTTGTGTGAGAAAAGACAACTTGTGAGCAAGGACTGTGCTGAGGGCCCTAATTAGTGAATGTGTGAATGCAGAGCATGTGTCCCAGAAGTCCATTCTCGTTACTATTCAGGACATGTTGGTCTGTCTTAATAAAGATGTCACTTCCACTTTACTATCCCTGATTTACTTTATTACTGATTAATAAATATCTGATAGATGAATTGTACGTAGAGTGCCAGAGCTTGTCTGGCCTTTTGTTCATTTCGTGTCAGAAAGAAGATGCAAAAGGGTCATAAACCTCTAGGTCTACCCAGCAGAGAACAGGTGCATTAAGTGGGGATGCAACCAGGTTGTCTGGCAGTATTTAGTACCTTAACAGCCCTTGGGAGCAAGGGGCATCCAAGAGTTTTGAGGATGCAAATGAATGGAGTCGCAAATGGCTCATTTACACCTCTCCCAGCTGCTTATTGGGGCATAGCTGAAAATGTGGACACTAATGCATTCAGTCTGGTAAACATGCAGTTCTTAAACCATGCTTATAGCTGAGTCACCAAATTCCCACCACCTGCTGGTAGGAGTGGAGCTTATGCCATTGAGGGTGGTGGGGTGTTTCTGTGGTTTTGCTCACCCAGCACCTCTTGACCAATTTCAACCGAATGTGGATGCTAGAACTCTAAAAGCTGAAAGCTTTGTGCAAACAAGCAGTCAGCTAGGAAAGAGAGAGCCCAGTGAGGCTGTAGTCTGGAAATGACACATAG
Source organism: Acanthisitta chloris (assembly GCF_000695815.1). NCBI lineage: Eukaryota > Metazoa > Chordata > Aves > Passeriformes > Acanthisittidae > Acanthisitta > Acanthisitta chloris. The sequence continues at coordinate 23,479 of NW_008665759.1, forward strand.
ATGAGCCCCAGTGCTCATGAGACATTAGAGAACCTGGTCACAGAAGACAGGACAGGCAGATGCACACACACGGAGCTGTGGGAAATCCACCTGACTCGCACTGATCAAAGAGCTGATTGCTGCAAGCTTTGAATAACCTCCTTGACCTTACTTTTGTACTGGGAGATAGCTTTACATATAGGACTCAGGAAGGCTGTACTCTAAAGCTTTGGTACATGGTATTTTGGAAACTAAAACTTGGAAAATATTCTCCATTAAAAATATCCAGATACAAATCCAGGCACTTTCTGCAGTCCTCCCTCACACCCTGGTCCTTCTTACAATTCAGCTCTGAGCAGACACAGCAGCAAGCCAACAACTTCATGTACAGGAGCAGACCTGCTGAGTTCAAAGGAGCTGGGCATATATATGTAGATGTTTGCACGATCAGGATCCTACATATTGCATGGAATTTGGCCGGGCTTTCTGCTTCCCTGTTGGATTTGACCTATTGTTTTTAAACACCACTGTAATCTCTACGTTTTAATAGTGCTGTGATTTTATCCTGAAAAGCAACTGGGAATTAGCATATTGTATTTCATTATTTCATGACTTTTGATATATTCATATTTAGACTGAGCAGTGTTAAAAAGAATATTTTATTTCATTATGCAATTTTTAGTGAGCTTATTATCAGTAATATGTTTAGCATAAAATTTATTAGTGACATGCCCTTTAATTTAGCCTGTCTAATTGGTGCTAATTTAGTTAGATTGCATTAAATTACACCCTTTAATGTAGCTATGTGTGGGTCAAGAAATCCATTCCAACAGGTTAGGTAATTTTTCATGCAGCTGAACAGTAAAAATGGTATTAAGGTAGCTGAAAAATGCAGTCACGTTCCAAAATAATAGTTTTCCTGGATATGATTATCAGGGAAACAGGATTTCTGTTATAAGTGCTCTTCGTTTGAAGACTTACAGGGTTCATCTTCCATCTAAACTCATGTCCCCGATCTCCACAACAAAGACAAAGGGTGGGAATTAAGATCATTACTCTTACGTGAGGGGGAATTATTAAGAATGATCTTTATTTCAGCCTTCATTCCTTCTTTATCATGCTCAGCACAAAGATAACAGTGAAAAATACGTTGTCCCTTCTTTTATCTGAGTTTCTGCTTTCTGCTCCATTAGAATTACTTTGGTCAGATGGTTGGAGTGGAAAGTAATTGATTTGATCTCAGCAGTGTACAAAGAAGCAATCTAAGCCTGACAAAACAAAACAAAAAATCTGACCTGTAAGAGTCATCGATCTCTAGCAGTAAGAACAGAGGGCACAAGGCAGGACTCCTGGGGGCAGGTCTTCAGCTCCTGTAAATTGTCGTAGCTGTTATGAGTCAATGGTGTTTGAAGTCACTGGCAATTTCACCAGTGGAGGTCTCAGACCCTGGATTCGGTTCCTAGTTTCCTGTACAACCTCCAGAAAACTCCAGGTCCTCTCTGGTCCCTGAATATGTCACTGTCTCTGTTGTATGGATCAGTGATTGCCGCACTCCTGTGCCTCCAATCTCTCCCTCTATCCCAACTCGTCTGCTAGGAATTAAGTCCAAGGGCAAGGCAAACTTGTACAGTCTTTGGAGATGTTTTAATGTATAATTTCAGTGCATCAGGAAGCCACTTCACATCTTGGTGCTGTTGGTAACAATGATTCCAAGAAAAGATGTGTGTGTGTGGGAAAGGCATTAAGGCTTTCTCTCAATGACTATAAATGTCAGTCCAGCACACAGCGCCCATGCTCTCAAAGCCATGGATATCTAGAAATTATCTCCTCCCAATCCCCTTTTTTTCTCCAGAGAACTTGAGTGTTGTATAAAAGGGTCTGACATGTTTTGAACATGCTTCTAGGGATGGCCTGTGTAGCATAATGGTTCACTGAGCTGTTTTTGCCATTGTTTGCAGAGGTTACAGTATGGTGTTGTCATCATTGCTGAAGGAGTTATGTTGTTAAACTGTGCTTTCCAGTTTTATTGTCATCATCCCGTTCTCGTTCAGCATAGTTTTACGATAGACTGCCTGAGTAAGAAACACTTGCTGTGTTTTCCCACATAATCCACTCCTGACACATCCTTTAAGTAAACCTACATTTCTAAAGGTCTCAGGTTATAGTCTCAGGTGCCCCTTGTCCTTGGAGAGCGTCTACACAACCCAACACATGAGGTCTGGATGAGAAGGAGCAGTCAGGAGGAGCTTAGTTGCAGGGCAGGACTAGGAAGAAACAACAAGGGTATCAGCTATTTTTTACCTTTACCAGCATATATGATATTACTGCAGCTGAGCCACATATTATTGGGATTTTGCAGGTAACCCGCAGCATAGACTCAGAAATAAAGCTGTTGCTCATTCTACTCCTTACCTGTCCCATATTTAAGTGGTTGCAGTTTTCCCCTGCAGCACCAATGAGAAAAGTGACTTGGAGGAACATCACTCGTAGCAATTTTCTCTTCCTACTAAGTGCTAATCCATAGGGTATCTCCTTGGCAAAAAAAGAGTCAGTAGTAGAAAATATCAACCTGAGTTTCCTAGCACAGCCAACTGAACATTGAGAACAAAGCTAAATGTTTCTTAGATCTGATCCAGAAGGCTTTTTAATTCCTTGGAAAAGGCTCCCATTCAGATATTAGAGCAGCTACAGGGGATTTAACCCCCAGAAGGCCTGGGAAAAGCTCTTTTTGAGAGCAGTTGTCTGGGCTAAGCTGATACCTGTTTGATTTTTGGAAGGATGTGAAATCAACTTTGCCTAATAACCAGCTGTAAAACTGGCAGAAAAAGAGCAGCAGCAGCTCAATTGCAAACATCACACTGAGTATTATGTTTTGGGTAAATAAATATAGAAAAGAATAAATGGAAATCTTCCTCTAATAGGAAAATACATCAATGATACTGTAATTAGAACCAACATTATTCAACTGCAATAAAGTATTTACTTTACTGTGATTACAACAGTTGTTTATTCTTGGGAGCTGTATCCAGAAGCAGAATATCCAGACTGGATATCCAGCAGAATATCCAGCAGCTGTCTAAAACAAGTTTCTTAAATTTGTGCTTAGTGGCTCAATACATAGCTGTTAGTGGAGCCTCAAGACAACAAACTGGGCAAGTCAACCAGTCCAGCTGGGTAACAACACAGCCCTGTGCCTCCAAGTGGGCACCTGAGTAGCAATGAAATGGCAGCTCAGACAGTACGGAAGGGAGTAGGCAGAAGGGCAGTACAGCTGCACACAAAATTAGTCTTTTCAAACACTGCTGTGGTCCTGCCTTGCATGCAGCAATGATGGACAGATTTTATCCCAGAAACAAAACTTAATAGTCTGGGTGTGTTTTCAAGGCTTTAAGGAAAAGAGTGGAATTTTTAAAAGATGTGTGTTTATATATTGGCTTTTGATTTAGAACAATAAACACTATGCACACTGGGGCTGAGCATCCTCCTTCCAGCTATTTCAGTGTTCCCAAACTAAACACACAGTTCAGGCAATTCCTGTGCTCTGTCATCAGGAAAAAATGATCAGCTCCAGCAGCAAAGCCAGATTTACAGCCAGACTCATGAGACTGATCCCAGGCAACTTGCTACCTCCTGCTCAGTAGACCTTCCTAGAAGGCAGCAGCTGAGGAGGACATAGAGGCTGGACAGACTGTCTGAGGATCTCTGCTGAGGAAGGGAGAGCGCAGGTATCTCTGCTTCATATACTCCTGCTTGAAGTCTGGAGGCCCTGATAACCCCCAGTCATTCAAAATACTCAGAAACATTGCCAGCATGTTGGATGTACATTAACGGTACAATGAAATGGTGTGGGTTAATTCAGAGGTTTCACGTCAATGTAAGGGAAATTAGTCTCTGTGTCTTCCCACTTTGCCCTGCCTTGGGGCTGCTAACTGGGCTGGTTACTCTGGGTCTTGTCCTTTGTGTCCAAGGCAAGTGGATAAGCGGTGCCAGCCCTGCCCGTTGCTCTGACCAGTGCTGAACTTGCTGGATCTGGTGCTAGTGCTGCATTTGCCAGCACTTAACTGCATAATTGAGGACGCTGTGAGGTGATGCAGAGTTGTGTTTGGACACTTCTGCTACAGACATCTAGGCCACCAGTAGTGTCCTTGATCTCTCATGATATAATAGACTTACAGCTTTTGGTTTCTTGCTGTAAATCCAAAGCTGTCACAAGGAAATGCTCTGTGACTGGCTGTGTGCCTGCAGCCAAGGTGCTGGTGTCCCTACAGCAAGTGATGTGGCTTCCTGATATTGCTTCCCCCTCTCAGGTGTGATGTGGTCTTCCCAGAGGCCCTGTGCCACATCCTGGCCTTCGGGGAGAGGCTGAGGGTTGGACAGAGAGTGCAGCCTCCTGGACTGCATGAGAAGTGTCTGGTAGAGCAGTGAGCTGAACTGAGGTCTTCTGAGAAGCCTGTGACACATGTCACATTTTGGCATTGGGGCAGTCTTTGGATAAAACTGCAGGTTGTCCTGAATTGGTTCCCATTGCCTGCAAGTAGCAAGCACTGGCTCTGGCACTTGCTCATTGTTTTTAATACTGTAAGGTGGGACACTGCAGGGGGGATGCAAGCCAATACTTTGTATGAAAATATTTAGAAAGAGATAAGAAGAACCTACTTTTCATCTAGTCTTATTCTTCCCTGCCAGCCTGTGCTTTCTTTCAGCTCAGGAGACGGAAATCTTCTGTTCTCCTGTAAAAAGAAGTCGCTCTGTGAGCAGAGGAGCTAATGAAGCCTGGTTTGTAATGTCTCTCTGTCATGCGGATCCTCTGATATCTTACAAAGGGTGAGCTTTATTAGCTTTTCCTGAAATGGGACAGCAGTAGGGTCCCTCTCCTCTCCCCCACTGCCCTCTTTTCAAACTCCGAAGAGTTTCTGTGTCTTTTGACCTTGATGCCGGACAGCAGGGGTGAGCTGAACACCCTTTTTGTATGAGAGCACAAACACATGCATTATTTCAGTCTCCCATGACTGCAATCTGTGGGTGTCTCATTTCTGTCAAGAATCAGGCTAAAAATAAAACAAACATCCCCTGAAATTAAAAAGAACCATCAGTGTTCAGATGACTTTATGGTATAAACTGGGGAATTGTCTCAGAAGGTTCAAAATGAGGGCTATATCAGCTAAGCTGAAAGCCACCCACTCATAGCAAAAGGAGTCGATACTTTATTAGAGGAGTGGGATGTTGCTCCTGAAACTTATACATCTGTTAACACATACACAAGACAACCTTCTCTGTTTAGTCCATGTGCCGTCCTGCCATTTTTCTATGGTTAGAATTAATGAGGCAGGAAAAGAACGGTTTATCCCTTCCACTGGCAGGCAGAGGGAGACAGGGGAAGCTGAATGGGTTAAAGTCAGTGCTGGTTTCAAACATCAGAATTTCCTTGTCTGTTTGTCACAAAAGCAACCATATTTAAATTCAGCAGCTTGAGTAACACCCAAAAGCTATCATTGCACTAATGCAATTATGATAGTGCATCAATTGCTGTAAATCACAAAGCTATAGATAGGGTGTAGTTGTCACGTTCGTTGTGATTAAAAGATGTAGAATCTCTGATCACTGCAACAAGAGAGGCTGTCATCGATAAAGGGAATCTGGAGCTGGAGAGCAGTATTGATCGTGCCAAGGAATTTGCAAACTCCTTGATTTCTGAGGTTTTGCACACTTTGAACAGCCTTTCAAGGCACACCATCAGCTTCACCCACACACCCACCCACACACCCCCAGGGCTGGGGTACTAAATGAATAGGTTAACATCTGCCTTGCTCTGGTTCTCTAGCAAAAGGGTACTCAGGAGATAATAATTTCTTTCTTGTCCAAAAGGGTTTGATATTTGGTAAATCAAAATCAGAAATCATACACTGTATTTCCACCTTAGAGGGAGTAATGGCCATCCCCCAGCAGAATCTTGTATCATGCTGGTGATGGGGGTCTGGGTCCTCCCATCTGCACTAGTGCCAAACCAGTGTGAGCTCTGTGCAGCTGGCAGAGGTGAATGGCAGAACCCACAGCATGGCCCCTGTGCTGGGCCCAGCTGCAGCACCATCCAGCATGTTCTCTGTTGTGGCTTTAAATTCCACCTTGAACTTTTCTGCACATGACATGACTTCTCTACCTGTAACTGACAATGAGGCTTTCCCTTGCTTCAAGATCTCAGTGCTTATCATCTGTATTCCTCTTCTTTAAAAAACAAACAAGCAAAACCCAACAAAACATACAATAATCTCCCAAAAATAATTTATGTCCAATATTTATAAAATATTTACATTCAAACTGTAGAATTTTAGGTAAAAGATGAATACTAAATGACCAAGTATGATGAAAATGGAAGGATTGTGCTGGATTGTAAGGCTGCTTGGTTGTTTTTCATGCATTTGGCTGTTTGTTTGCTTTTCTGTCAAGAATCTCCATGGATCAACATACAAAGAATTTATGTGATTTTATGATTAATATGTAGCATGTGGTTTGAAAGCTTTTATACATTTATAGCTTTCATCTACGGTCACATAGCTCCTTGTATTGGTCTGTCTGTGTATGGCTGTGTGTATGTACACAATATCTGTGTGTAAATGTTTTTAAACTAATATTCTTTGTATAGAAATACTGTACCCTCATGTTGCAGTTTCTCTGGTTTTCACCACTCTCTTCTTTATGCTTGGGTGGTCATATTTTGAAATTTCCCCAGGACCAGTTTTTCATGCAGTCACGTTTCTCATCACATCTGAAGGATGTTGTGCTTCGCATGGTAATTAGGTCCTCTTTGTTTCATCTGCTGAACTGCTCTCTGTTACTTCCTACAGCACGCTCAGGACTGGAGGCTATTGCTGAAATGTTAGAGCAGTGGAGATTCTCTAGGAGTAAACAGCTTCGTGTTAACTTGCCTTTTTTTTTTTTATGCTGATTTACATGCTGTTTAAACCTTGTGCAATTATATTTATCCTTCTTGCTTTCTTAGAGTAACGCCATTTATTGAAATAATTTATTATTGCATTGTGTGGCTGGTGGGTGTGTATGGAAATGATCTGAGTATTTACAAATACGTATGACTTTATGTATAAAAATACACAAGTATCTCTCTATCTCCCTAAGGCTTGAAAATGCTGATGGCTTAGCTGGGAGTACAAGTTGCTGTCAAGCTTTGCAGAGTTTATGCTTTCATGGCTTAAAAGAAAGCTCTGATTGTTAGTTTTTCTGGCCCTGTGTGAGGGCAGGCTGAGGGTGGCTTCAGGCTGTGTTCAGTGCTTGGGGGGCCAAGCAGGGGCTGGGTGGGGGTAGCAGTTTGCTGTGGGAGCCTCTCTCTGTGGATGCTGGGGACAGGGACACACTCCTGCAAGCCTGGCCAGGCCACTCTGAGAAGGAGGGTTTCTTCCAGCACAGTTTTATTGCCTCCCTTCTAGCTGTCAAGTTACAACAGAGAATCAGTTCATAAGTTTTTAGTCTTTGTTGTTTAGAAGAAAACTTTACAAACCCACACAGCCCATTTTGCTGGTGCAGCCAGCTCCTGCATCTTGGGGCTGGCAGGTTGCTCCAGCTGGAGCCAAAGGGCAGTTTATTGGAGGTGGCTCAGGGTGTTCAGCTGTGCTTGATGGTGCTGGGGAAGGAGACAGAAACCAGGTCAGGTTTGCCCTGAGGCTGCTGGGGAGCCCCTGCTTGGGGTACCTGCAGAGAGACATTCAGGGCAGGAGCACTGAAAATGCCTGCAGTCCTCTCAAGAAATGCAACTGACCCTGAATTCCCTTTGAGTTGTACAAAGCTCTGGAATGCCTTTTTGCAAAACATACCCCAATGTTGTTAGAATGGGAGTCATCACACTGTTCCTGCCTGCTGGAGGCCACAGGAGGCTGGATGGGCAGGAGCTCTCCAAGCAGCTCCTGGTGGCAGGGCAGGGGGGCAGCAGAAGTGTTTTTCAACCTGGTAGGGGTTTTTTTTCCCCCTCTTGTAATTAAGAATGCTGTGGTTACTCTGATTATAATGATTGCATATCCCTTTAAGTGGTGTCTAGCTTGAGGTTGTCATGACATTTTTTCCTTGTTTGTGTGTTCTGCAAACATATTAAGAAAGTCTCTAAAATAATATTACCAAACATCAAGTAAAATCCTGTCTCCTGAACGGCTGATGAGATCATATGCCTATGACTGTCTGTTATCTTGTGCTGACACATGGAATTAAGTCTTGGACTATCCTCACCTAGGAAGACATCATTCTGCCAGCCTTTTCTCTCTTCTGGCCATTGCAGATACAAGGACTTTCTTTCCCTTCAGCCAGTTAAAGCAGGGCTGTTCTCTGGAAAAGCCAATGAGAAAAATCTGGCAGTTTGATAATTTCTGAGAGTTTCTTCATTGCATTTTGTTGAGCTTACTGGTTGCACACAAGCAGAGGCATTTGTGTCAAATCACCCCCCACACATCTAGCCCTGCAACATTTCTGTGATTTGAATAAACTGAGTTGTATGTGGAAGGGAAACTGGATTTTCTGTTATCCCACTGGCAAAGCTGTTGGTGAGCAAAGCCTGAAATTGAGCCATACAGTTCTGCAGCTTGGGGGACTCAGTTCCTATAGTGGAGTATCGAATTTAGAAGCACTGCCACTTCTCTTAATATTGTTTTATTTTATTTGGTTTTACAAATTCTAGTGAATTGTGACAATCAGGCACAGGCATTTAGACATTTCCCTAATTGGCTTTTTCATTTATAAAGCAAATTCTGTGTTGCTTCTTTCTGGAGCTCCTGACATTATTTTCTTTTTGCTTCCTTAATGAAAGTGGTATAATAGGTTGAAATCAGGAGAGCCCTCCATTTTCTCCATTTTCATCACAGTGAAGTTTTTTTAAATCATCGAATAATTTCAAATTTTCATCTTTCTGTAAAGATTTTTAAATTTTGTTTTAAGTCCAAATCAAAGCAATTCCTATTCCTGCCTCCAATTCAAAATTATCATTAGACAACAAATTGCTCATTGTCTAGCTTGACATGAGTGGTTGGCTCTCGGTCTTGCATTCAGATGCCTAAGTCCCTGTCTGATGGGGAATTTACTCCCCATCTGTTTCCATTTCTACACTGCGAGTTCAGCCTGGCACACGAGCTGCTGCACAGTTGTGGGGTTTGTGATCCGTATTTAATTCACCTAACGTTCAGTCTTTAACTGAGACTCCCCAATTAAGCAGAGTGGTGACCTTGGCCTCTCTGTGTAGTCAGTGCAGAAGTGGGTTCACCCAGAAGGTGACTGCCCATGGAAGATCTCAATTAAATGCCTAAAGAATAACTTCTCTTAAGATCAAGCCTCTAGGTGCTTTAAGCAATTCCACTAAAAGAAACCTCGTTGGCTTACAGAGACATGCTGATAATGGGCTCATTGGCTTGTTAGGTCAGCCAGCAAACGGATGCTGGAGGTCCTTGGGGCTTAAGTACCAAGACAGCATTGTGTTTCTGGGGAGATCATGCATTTCAAGGGTGTGATGTGAGACACGAGGCTGCAGAGTCATCCCCAAGCTGCATTTATTCCCCTGAAATGTTCAGTGTGTCAGACCTGATTTCAGTTATAAAATGGAAATAATAGATAAAAAAGGTCAAACCATTTATTGAGGATTGACATTTACAGCAGTCAGGGATCTCCAGTCGTATACAGCTTTGTGTATATATGTCACTCCTATATGACACCATCCTGTTGAGGATCTCCAAACCACTGCTTTTCTGCTAGAACTAGGTGGTGGCAAGTTATCTGTTGCTTATTGTGTTTATATAGATGCCTAAACATAAAAACACAGAGTCAATTAACTTGTCCAGAGCTGCAGTACACATCTAGCAAAATGAAAATATAAATTCCCAAACCCTTTCTGTGGTTTTAGAATTCTTTAATCTTCAACTTTAACACATTTTGTCAGAATATTTTTGTGAAATAAAATTGTTTTAAATTAACTCTTTTCATTGACAGCTGAGTGTTAAAGGGACTGTTGCAGGCAGCAGCAGTTGTGTGTTGGATCATTGACAGGGTTTGTGGATAGAGTACAGTGCAGCAAACTAGATTGAAGGTAATAACCCAGACAGGGATCCAGAGAGCAATTGCTACTTGAGTTGCATCCAGAACCTGGACACAAACCTCCATAGGAGGAGTCACACTGTGTGTGTGAAATAATGCTAGCAGTGGTCAAGAGATCAGTAGATGATCTTGGCCATTAAGATCCAAGTAGGAGCAAAGGGAAGGGGAAATACATACAAGCTCAGTTACATGCACATACACCTGTGTACACAGACACGTGCAGAGCAGAGCGACACCTCGGATAGACTGGCAACAGTAAAGTAATTAAAGGTGCTGAAGCAGTAAGTGCCAGGACACCCTCTCCAAGGGTACAGGAGGTTTGCTAATGTCATTGCTGATGTCCCTACGGTATCATGCAATCCTGGTATTTGTCTCAGATGCCCTTCTGTGAGATTTGCATTGCCTAGGAGCCAGTCTGTTTTCTCCTTGCCTTAGTGGTCTGACTTTGAGAGCTGAGCCTTGAGAACGCTGTGCCTCAAGGAGAACCAACACACCCCCAGGTCTTCAGGGCTGTTTTCTTGCCATTGCTCATGCATTACTGCAGCATTATTTCTCAGTGCTTTGAATTAACAGACTAATATCCTGGCACTAAGGATTTAAGGGACCTTGTGCAGATGCAGGCAGTATAATTTATAGAGCAAATACAACAGTAGTCTTGAAAACATTGATAAAATGACCTATCATTGCATAACAGGTATTAGATCGCATGTGCCTTTTTGCTCCCATGTAGGAAGATTTTCAGCCTCTGGAAAAGAAGCCAAGAATTACTGGTCAACCCCAACTTCAGAAATGAAGAAAAAAGTTGTTCAGATTTAACAAAACATGTCTTCCAAGTTAACTTAAATGCTTGTTTGGATATCTTTTAAGATTAGTCTAAGAATAATAAACTGTTATTTATAGAGAACATCCTGGCTAGGAAGTTCTGGGCAGCTCTAGAATACCAGAACAAAGGATTTACAGCCCACTAACTACTTGAAATGGTGATGTTATTTTCAGATTCAAAATTTCACATCCCTCTTTGCTTTATGGCAACCTTTTGGTGAAGAGGAAGAGCTGTAATACATGTGAGTCAGTTTACTTAGCTTGAATTTGGAGTTTTTACAGATCTGTGGATTTGTTTTTCACCAGTCAGAATAAATGGAGATATGGGATCTGCCCTGGCTGCTGTAGGGGGTTTTCCTAGGGTGTCCCCAGTCTCCTAATAAATCAGCATCTTTCCTAGTCCATATCTGATGGAACCTGGCAGCAGGTCAGCATCCTTAGGTAAAGAAAGGCTTCCTGAAGTGAGCAGCAGTCACAGAAAGTAAATTAATGGAAGCAGGCATCTGCTGATCTCTTTGACAATAAGGAATTTCTCTGCCAACATTTAGAAACCATTGGAAATGGTCTCCACTGGAAACCAGATTTCGACTTACTGCCCTGGGCTGCCAGAAGTATTTCAGCATAAAATGCTAAAGTAAGTTGAACTTTCAATTATAATTTCAATGACTGTCTAGTGAAATGGATTAATGCTCTGGCACTGCACCTTTGAGGCTTTGGCTCGAATCTTGTAGGATAAAAATCTGTCTGCTTTGACAGTTGAAAAGGTCAGAAGTGAAATAATGTCAGGTGGTCTTAGCCCAATTCAATGTCTCGATTAAGAAGTAGATGTAGAAGTTGTTGATGTGGGATATCATATCACATCCTTTACAAAAATATAAATATTTTTATTTACATTTTATCATCGAAATTAGATGCAGACAGTTGCATTCAGGAGAGGTGGAGCTTTGTTCACACTTCAGGAACACTGGATTGCAAAGTGAGCGAAAGGCAGGTTACAGTATGTGGTATCTTAAGTTCAAAAGCTTCATTTCAATCAACTTGAAATTGATTTCCTGATATTTGACTGTGTCATGCATAGTTCACTTAAATATTTTTTGAAGTTTAATTTGGGAATTGTTATTAGCTGAGAGTGCATAGAAGGACCATGTTTTTCTCACTGTTCAGGCAAGACAAGAGATCTCTTCAATTTACTTTTTGAAGCTGCTGCAATTCAATTCCTAAGCTTATTAAATAGGATTGTGGTTAAGGAGCAAAATAGGGATATATTCAGAATGCATTTTCCTCTTATTTTAATACATACTTATATAATTTTACATGGTAATTATATATAAATATAAATTGCGTCGCTCGACATCCCTCAGGAAAGGTCACTATGCAAAAATCTGTAGCAACGGTAACAGGAATTTCTGTTGGGAAGAAGGAACAAATACGTGCTTGGGGCCGTGTGTCTCAGCAATGGGGATGGTGACTAACAGAGCTGCAAAGCACCTTTGCTGCCCTTAATCTGTCCCAGCCTCACGTCTCCCCAGCCCTCCTCACGTGTCAGGCAGCCTTGGCACTGCTCTGCCTAGTGAGGTCGCAGATTTTCTTTGCTTATTTCAATAAGAAACACACATACAGGATAGTGCAAATTGGAAATCAGCTGTCAGGGTATGCTGCATAAATTACCCAGTTCTGGTTGGTAATCCATTACAGATGATTAAATAAATGAGTGGTTATGTCATGTTGAGCGCTGGTAGGCATCTTTGTTTTATTTAGTTCCCCGTTCCTTCTCTGTGTGTGTCTGTATGGGGGTGTCGTGGTGTTTTTCAAGTTGTGTTTCCATCTTAAGACAAAGAAACCACAGTCTTCATGTGATCATGATGCAGTGCAAGAGCTGATGGAACTGTACATATGTTGTAAAGATTAATTGGCATTCAGTTAGGCCCCATAAAGCATGGCATGCCATGCATTATCCTCTGCTTTACCTTCAGTGTACAGTGTGCAGTTCAGTTCACACAGTGAGCACAGAGTGACAGAAGTCTATTTCTGAAGTGTAACGTGATTTTCAGTAGGCTGATCTTCCCAGTTACAAAACCTTAGAAGAGCTCCAGAGATTCAGATACGGCTTAATGTGGGGCAGTTCTAACACGATCTTGCTTTGCTCTGCTGAGATCTACTAAGTGGTGCCCAGGGGACCATTGAAACCACAGAATTATCTTTTATTTGTTCTATAGATTTTTCTGACCAAAGAAAAAAAAAAAAAAGAAGTAATACTTCACCATCTTCACACTTCAAAGACATGGAGTGTAATCATGGTGCAAGCCCAGAAGGCTGTCCACAGCAAAGGGTCACTGTGGTGGTGCCGCGCAGTGCCGGCCACGGGTGGGTGCTGGGAAGCTGTCAGGGATGGCAGAGGCCAAGTGCCCTCATTGCAAACCATTATTTATAACAGAACAAAGTGGTAATTTTGCAACTATCACAGCTCAAATATGGGACCATTTCCCCAGTAATAAAACTATTACTCTGTAACTGTTTACTTATCAGGAGACCATTATGTGATTGATGACCTGAAAATGGAGGTTATCTTTCAATTCATTTGAAATGCAAACTGACTAGAAAATCTATAGTTATTGCAGTGTATTTTTAAGCAAAATCAGGCACCTACATTGACTTCCTATTTACATTTCTTTGAGAAGAAAAATCACATAAAAGCTATCAAGAAACACATTTCACAGCAGGCAAATTAATTGGTTTTACTGTATTTGAATGGAGGGTTTGTCAAATAAAACATGCCATGACAGTTAATAGTGTCATTTAGAGGCAGAAAATTATTGGCTTATTTGTTATTGGATAAAAGGAAGGCAAACACTTTGTATTAGGAAGTTTTAATGTGTTTAAAATCCTCATTAGGGATTTATGGACATTCTTGCTTAGCATAGCGCCTCATTAATTTGAGACTAAACAGTAACTTCTGTGTTTCAATTCCAATTTTTTTTCCCTTTTCTTTAATTAGATCTCGCATTAGAGTTTGGTCTCTACACCACTGGAGATGTAGAATTAATTAATGTGATTTATAAATCTAATGGAAGTGAGTTATTCTTAGATATCTTTTCATTTTAGTGAGCAGTTTAACTGCGCACAGCATAAGTGCACACAGATCTAAGAGATTTTGGGAGCTCAGGAAAAGTATGAGACTTCTGCATTGAATACATTTAGCAGCGTCCCTTGGCATTAATAGATCAAAGCGTTTTAATTAGAAATGTAACTAAAAGAGACGCCATAAAGATCGCATTCAACATCTGATTTTCTTTGTTCTAAGTTCTGTACTGTCCAAAAAGTGTTATTTTAGCTCCCCTTTGCTATGATAACCATGACATTCAGTGGCAGTTGGGATAATTGTGTGTCTTACTATTTAATGAGTGTAAGAGCCAGCTCTTAATGTAGTCTGAATTTGATGCAATCACAATAAAGACATAATGATTAATTGCACTATTTTGCTAGTATTAATAAAAGGAAAATAGCTTTTATTTCATGTAGGAATTTCATTTAGTTGATTGAAGTTTATGCTAAAAATGTATTTGTGTAGACTAGTTATGCTAACAGGTAGTATTTAAACCCTAAGGTATTTCAAAATGCTTTTGTTTTGTTTGCCCGTGGGCAGGACCATGTCCTTGCCCTTTGAATTCTGGCCCTATATTTTGAAGACAGTCTGAGGACACGATTTACAAGTTGTGACTGTGGTGGAAGGATGTATGAAAACAATTAATTTGCAAACAAGCTCTGAGCAATTAATTTGGTTCCCAGCATTGGCCTTGCAGCTGGGCAAACTGCTGTACAAATTATACCCAGGAGTACATTCTTCTGTAAGGACATTCATACCTGCTTTAAAAAAAACCAGAAGTGGAACAGATAACCAACACAGCCACCCACTGTATCCTTGTAGCTACAGTAAAGGTACTGTCAGATGTAAATATATGTTTAAAAAGGTTCCTCTTTAAAACCTCCAATGAAATGCTGCAGTCTGAATTCATGGGGTCAAATAATGCTTCAGGTTACACTGATGCAACTTCACTGACATCAGCAGAGTTTTAGTCGTGTCGCCAAGGCCACACTCTGACCTGGTGACTTTGGTACTATTTTAGCAGGAATTTACACAACTCCTGCAGCTCTCCTGCTGGCACATAGTGGGAACAGACACCACATTCCGCTAATGTGAAATAGATTTAAAGGAGAACCAATTCCAAATGATATTAAATTTAGACAGCTCTGCCTGTATAGCAAAGGAATTTTGCATGACTTCCAAGAGGTTCTACTCAAAGGGTTACACTGAGAATAAATACGGTGTCTAATTTACATTGCCTTAACTGAGGGCAAATAGACTTGGAAGCCAAGTTCCCTTCACACGCCTTTTATACGGCTTCATTGTCTTTGAAGAAGTTAGATTTCGTTCACACTGGCAAAAGTAAGACAAGAAACAGACACTTGATCATTATTTCTGCCAAACTATATATCTCAACACACCAGAGGGTTGTGTAGTCTGTTAGTCAGACTTTGATGTTTCAAGTGGACAAGTGCATGGTGGCATTTTAGGTCAAGGTGCCTGTTATCATCACTTTAATGGAAATGTATAAGGTAACCTCTTCCAGAATAAGGTGAAAATGCCAAGGCACATAAGAAAATGTACTTATTTTATGTAAGTAAATAAGTACTTACAGTCATTGGAGGAGGAGGAATAGAGAGAGAGGAAGGAAGGAAGGAAGAAAGAAAAAAGAAAATTTGACATTCCCAATTTCCTTGCTCTTTGTCGGTATTAAATGGTTGTAACAGCCTTTATGCAAGCCAGTATTTTGGTCACAAATTAAGTACTGCAAAAGCCTTTTTTGTGGGGCCTGGCTGAATACTGACATTATCACTTACTCTGGTATTATCATTATGGCATGCTTCTAAAATACTACATTCAGAATATTCCATAAGTAAAATGCACAGCCTTACCTACATTAAAAAACTCCCAGGAGACCTTGAAGTGAGAGATCACTTTATCAAGCTTCTCTCTCTAATAGAGTTTGGCAATTTACTGCATGAAAATAATGGTGAACCATTGAGTTTAAACTGAACATCAGCATATTGTGCTTTCATGGAGACTATTTCATGCTGATCAACATTGAAATGGTACTGTTAAAAGAAAACATCAAAGAAATGAAAAATAAAAAATGGGCTAAATACAGCATGCATTGGGAAGAGCAAGGAAAGTATAGTTGTCACATCCAGGTCAGTCTGGTTTAAAAGTTGCTGTACCAGAACTAAATGCCAGTGAAAAACACTTTGTCCTTGCAGTTGGGGTAGCCCAGACTGGGAGGTTGTTGTAAACTGAGTTCTTTGTAGGGA
>NW_008665759.1:39739-81770 GCF_000695815.1 Acanthisitta chloris
GTGGGGTAGTTCCCCCACCTGCTGTGGCTACACTGGTTTGTCTAGCTCTTGAGTGACCAGAGAGGAGCATATTAGAGTCATTGGCTTTTGTATGGAACTAAAGGTACCCAGTGTGGGCAGCTTTGGCTGCTGAACTAGAGACCTTTTGGGGAGTTCACTAAAATCAGCATGAATCTGATTCAGTCACATTTTAGACCACACTAGTAAGTTGTTTTTCCTAGCTAATGTGCTTTACTCAAGGGAAGAGGCATAAACTTCTCCATTCACCGCTGGAAGAGTAGCTCTGACTGCAGGCCAGGCTGTCTTAGCTTAACAAATGAATTAACTCGCTCCTTAAGACTTTTTTCTGTTCAGGTTCTCCAGTAAATGCATATTTTACCAAACTGCTTCTGCAGTATTTGTATTAAGGGGGAACAGAGGAGCAGTTCTCTGTATTTTGTTTTAGGCAATTGTTTTTCTTTCTCTCTTAATTTTTAATATATGTACAAAGTATATATTTTCACAGGCTGTTTAATAAGCCCCAGGAGATATTTTTGGGGTTAAAATAATGGGAAGTGGAGTCTTCTCATGGTATTTTGGTTCCAGGATGGTGGAGCCTCTGAAAGAAAGCAGTGGATATACATTATTTGGGACCCACAAATGGCTCCCTTGAGAATGAATAACCCTGTGAAAAACATATATATGTATTTGAATAACAAGGGAGAAATTTTGGAGTGTTTTTTTCTAATACCACCGTGTTTTACTTCATTCAGTTTCCTCCAAAAAGCAAACATACAGCCCAGTCTGTGTTGGTGATATCTCCATGAACATCAAATACACCAGAAAAAACTTACTATTAGGTTGCAATATTCATTCCGTGTTCTTTTGCTACTTCCATTCTTATGCATTTGTTCTAAAGTTAGAAAGGAAGAGTCAAGATCCTCCCAGACAGTGAAATTAGTTGACATCTATTTCAGGTGTCTTTAGCATGAGTGACCGTTTTTGGACAAATTATTAATGAGACAGGAAACAGACAAAAGCATGTTGTGTAACAGTTGAAGGAGCTTTGAACCATGGGCTCTGAACAGTGGTGTGAACCTTACTTGAAGTAAATGTGGAACAGTCTTCCTCAGGAGGAGAAATGTGTACTCAGCAGCTGAAGGGAATGTAGAGAATGACAGAAGAGGGGAAATAAAGCCTGAGCATGCAGGGAAATACTGATGGCAGTGAAAGGAAAGCTGATGTTGGAAGAGCATGGGTGCATACTCCATTCAAGTGTAGGTGAACTATTGCGTGTTCTTAGATTTGTAATGAGCATATTGCAAAAGTTGAAGGATAGGTTCATATAGGTGGAGGATGTTCAAAGGTCATCTAGTCCAACATCTTGTATCTGGAAGCTCTGCCATTCTTAACACTGCTTGATCCATTTCCCACTTGTGTTAATCAGCAAAACTGAGCACCCTCTGTTAACGGGAAGCCTGGCAGGAGCTGAAGGCGTTCAGTCCTGGTTTTGTTGTTTCTGGTTTTCTAAGTGTTTTCTTCTTATCACTGTGTGGTGCACACTGAAAATGATCAATCAAGGCTCATGCACAGGATCTTTTTCATGCTGGCAAGTGAAAAATCAATTTGTGTTCGACGGAGTAAACAGAAGTATGAGCTTCTTCTCTCCAGAGTCAAAATGGATTCCTTGATAAAGGAGATGACAATGAAAGCAAAGCTCTTGATATATATACATAGGTGCTCATATGGAGAAATAAGAGCAGGTTCCTATATTCATTTAACATGCTACACTTATCTTTTCAATAAAACAAAGAAAAGACAAAGAGATTACTTGTTGAATGCCAATCGTGCATCAATAAAGCCAGAGGGATTGCTCATGAATGGTTCATCCAGATGAAAATGTAGTAGGTCAGTTCTGGCAAAGACATTATTCATTGTGTATTTCTACTTTGTGGCACTACATTGGAATTTTCAGAACTTTTCTGAAAAGTCTGTTTGAAGATTGTATTGCTAACATTTCTGACAAATGCCTGCTGTCAGATGTAAATTACAGGGAAAAGAGTCTTTATATGATTTTTCTGTGCTGCAAAAACAAAATCTGATCTCATGCAGGTTATGAGTGGTCCAGGAGGTAAGAGTGGTCAAGGAACTGTTGAATGAATAAGTGGAAGGTTAGATCAACATGACTCATCAGATATTGTAACCATTCACCCAATGTCATTTGATCTGCATAACATTAAAGGCTCCTATTCCCTCACTCCTAGATTTCTGCCCTCCTTCCTCCCTTTAAAGTTCAGCACACAGTGCAGCCATACATTAAACCTTTGGTTCCTCACCATTTAAGCTCTCTTCTCTCTCCTGTGAGACCAAAAAGCAAAGAGAGCCTTAGAATACTGGCTTGTATTAGGTGGAATATTTTGGTCATCTGACCTTTCCTTTTTTTCTTGTTTCCTTTTTATTTAGCAAACAATATTTAAAAGTAAACATGAAGTGTGTTGATGCAAAAGACTTTTGCCAGATTAAAAGGAAATTGGGAGATGCGTTCAGTGTAGCATGTAGCTGTTGTGAAATCTTCTTGCTGTGATTGAAGTTTTTTTACCTCAGGCCATGTGTCTGCAGCTTATGTAGCATTCACTGTTCTTCGGTCTGGGGTTCATAAATGCACTGCTGGCCAAGAGAAGAGCTCATGATGTGAAATGCAGCCACTTGGTCTTGCAGAACTGAAATTTCTGGAATCTCTTCTTTCAGCTGTGTTAGACCATGCTGCTCATGAAGGAAGGAAAGCACCAAAAGCATGCACAAGTACAGGCTGTGCCCTCCTTTTTAGACTGATTACTAATGAAAGCCGAAGAGAAGAGGGGGGTGGAGAATCACATAATGGGTCCTAAAATGCTTGATTTTTATTAGATTAGGAAAGTAGTAGTATGGGATGAATGTCCAATCTTGACTAAGCTGCAGGAGGAGCGTGGCAGTTTATTAATGGCAATTCTAATAACAATTTGTTATAGTGCTAGCACTTTAGAAAGTGATGAATATTGTATCTGCTCTGTTTCATTCTGTCCTTTTGAATCTATGCTTGGATGCCATGGTGTGCCATGTGGGCCTGCTCGCACTTGTTAGCTGAACACAAGTGTTTATGGACAATTAAACTTGCAATTTTTGATTCACACTTTGAAAGGTTGAGAGGTTGTTTCTTCTTTTTTTTCCTCCAAGACAGACTAAGTTTCTGATAGATCTGTGCCTTTCAAGTCTCTTAGAATGTGCAACTGCAGCATGAATTTAGAAAAATGGTCTCATTTCTTTAGAAATCCATTAATAGTAATGTACTGAAAGACTCTTACATTGATCTTCTCTCTGATAGCCATGTTGTAATAATTATTCTTTTAATGTTTGCATCAATCTAAATGTTTTCCTCTTTGTGCTAGCTCCTACTTGGATCTCCCTATATGACAATCACAGCACTTTGACATCTTGCATTACTTTAATACCAGTGATTCAAAACAAAGCAATGCCAAAGGGAACAAAAGTTCTGTCAAGCCATTAAAATCTTCTTTGCCATTAACACAATTAAATTGATGCATGAGCATTTAAAGTTATTAGCAAGCGCTGCCAGCAGAAGCTGGTTGTGATTGCATAATATATAGTGGGCTTTATTAAAGTAAAATGGTATGTTTATTGTTATTATCATCATTAGTTCTGAAGTAATGTAAACTTAAACAGGGCTGAGAATTGGGAGAGAACGCTGAGACAAGTAAGAACATGCTCTGCCCTGTATCAGTCAGGGGCACAGTCATCACTTTTCTAAACAAAGGAATACCCACGGTACCTTGGCTAACCATTAAAGCTGGCATGTGTAATGGTAGGGAGGGCTGTTAAATAAAGACAGGGCTTCTGTACCTCTGCTGCTCTCACTCTTCCCATTCTGACTCACTCAGCTGGATTTTGGGCTGCTCCTGTTACTACTGTGAGAGATTCTGTGGCTGGTGTGTACACTGTAAGCTTATTGGGGGAGTATTTGTTTTGTTTTCTCATATTCCAACATACTGATTTTTCAGTAAAAAAAATCAGGCATGTGTTAGAGACACATGTACTCCCACTGTCCCACTGCATGCTGCAGTGATACCTCTGCTGCCAATCTGTTGGTTAACTATATTCCTCACTGAATGGGGACGTGGTATGAAGAATTGAAAACATGGGTTAGCAAAGAACGTATAGGTACAGAGAGGAAAAATAGTGATTTAAGTGAAAAGTAGGGGGATGAAGGAAGCCCAATAAAGTCCAAGTCATGTGGTATGAGAGTGACCTGCATGCCTATTGCAGTTCATGATGACTATCCACTGGCAGTTCTCAGCCTAGGTTTGTTAGGTAATTTGAACTGAGTAGAAGCTGGGAACAAAAGGTAAGGCTCTTTTTTGTTCATTTGAGTGCTTTTTTAAGTGATATTATGAAAAATGATAGCCTATAGTAGATAAAAATCACTATTACCCCTGCAGTGTAGTCATGTTCGCATGGGTAATTCTTTACCAAGATACTGATGAACAGTTGGGAATTCAGAGAACAGTGGTGAAATAAGCCAAAGGCAAGGAAAATCTTGTTTATCAGGAGAGAAGGTAAAAGTTGAACATACAGCATTTGAGAAAAGTGGAGTATAATTCTGCATGTCTGTGCATGGTGTAAATGTGAAGGGAAATAATGAATTACTTAGAGTAGTGGGAGGAGCACTACAGAAAGGCTGAGGTTGAACTGAAAGCAAAATTTTAACCATTATCACAAAAAGAGTACTAAATAGTTTACAACACTCCTCCATATTTTATTAAGGGAAGGGATGGGAGACCCATTTCCTTATAGTTTTTGGGTCAAACTAACCACAGTACTAGAAGGTATGGGGAAAATGTACTACATCAGCAGAGCATGAACTTGGTGATCTAGTAGGTCTTTGACTTTTGTAGCTTTGAGGATTTATTCTTGAAGCTTAGTGCTGGCTGAAATGTAGGAGGAAGACCATGGTTGGTGCTTTTGGTTAAACTCTATAGCAGATTAGGACAGGGATTAAGTTTAGTCATGAGTATCTTTTACCAAACTAGTTACTAAGGGCAATAAGATAGAAGCATCAGGCAGAAAGGTCCCACTGAATATTTGTGGCACAAAGGACTTTCCTGTGTTCAGGTACCTTCCTGAATATTGTCTCTTCCTCCTCTGCTTTACCCCCATGATAAGAACCCATCACAGCTGCCTGCAAGTGCTACAGAATGGCTGTATGTACAGGTCATGTCTGCCTGTTGTTTCTGTAATTGGTCACAGTATTTAGGGGGGTTGTGCTCTTTCATGTCCTTGGAATGAGGAATTGTGGCGAATGCTGTAAGTCCCACGTAAACAAGTATTTTCAGTTGGAAGATATTAGCAACACCACCCTGTGTGCACATGGGTATGGTTGCATGCATAGATATATTGCATCTAGGGGGAGAAGGAATAGCTGTCAAGCCTCTCAAGGTGGATTCCTGTGTGCTGTGAAGGCTTCAGGGGATACTTAACCTGCAACAGGCTGACGTAGTGAGGGACAACAAAATCAGCAACCAACCTCATAGTCCAACCAGTATTTTACTACAGTATGTGTTTAAGTTTTAAGAGCTGTCTGGGCTGTTAGCCTATTAAGCTGTAGGATAAGATAGTTGATGATAACAGCTTTCTTCTAACTGTTATCACCTCTGTCCTTCGCTGCAGCATGTGGCAAGTTAAACCAAACCTTTCCTTCCCTCTGAAGGCTGCTGATAGGAGTAACAGTGGGATCTTCTTCAATTACAGAAGTTTCAGGCAATTCTAGTGCCAGTTCTCAACTGTGAGGAAATCATAGTA
Source organism: Acanthisitta chloris (assembly GCF_000695815.1). Lineage (NCBI taxonomy): Eukaryota > Metazoa > Chordata > Aves > Passeriformes > Acanthisittidae > Acanthisitta > Acanthisitta chloris. Next base: position 45,572 of record NW_008665759.1, read on the forward strand.
CTTTATTGCTTCAAAAATGTCGTTAGTAGCACAAAGCAGTGTGGAAGGCAAAAACAACTTGTGACAAAATGGATCCTGCTGATTATTTATGTTGATCTGAACTGGAAAATTTCGTAGGCAGCAAGTGTGGATATAGCAGTCATCAAACAGAGGCAGTTGCTTGTTAGCTTTCACCTGTGTGGTTGTAGCCACTGAACTTTGCATCCAGCACCTGACTAAATGTGTCTTTTTATTTTCCTTTAAACCTAGGTTACCCTTCCCAATGACTCCAGCTGTGTGGAAGAAATATTGCGGGTGAGTAATACCCTTTTCTTTTTTATCTTTTGTATAATTGTAGTGCTGTTATTTCATCTTTCAAGGAGAGGGTTTATAGGGCTGTCTTTAACACTGTAATAAGTAATAACATGTCAGTGCATCTGTATTAAAGAGAGACAGCCAAGTGGTAGGCCCAGGGTGCTCCTTAGTGAGTAGGTTCAGTTCACCTAATGCTCTGCATCTGCCAGCTTGTCTCAGTCAGGATTTACACACATTCCTGTTCTTTTTTAAGCTCTCAGTCTCTAAGTCTATCCAGGACACATTTCTCTTCTACCCTGAGGTGGAGTTGCCTTAATTCTCCCACTCATAACTGTCCTACAGTTTTCCTCCTTCCCCCAGACTACAGTTGCTCATCATTCATGGTTTTGTGAGACTTACAGACATTTTTTCTGGGATCTCTGGTCAGTGATTGAATACAGAAAATTACAAGAACTGCAAACTGAGCATGACTTAATTGCAGCAAGGTTGTGTAACAAGGAAAAGGAGAGTGTGCACAAGTTGTATACATGTCAGTCTTCCTTACTTTAAATGTAAAATGGGCTTTTCCTCAGACACCTCAAATTTGGGTTTCCCTGTTGGCAGTGAGATTTTCCTGGGGGCAGGTTTGCCACCCACCAGTCCCTCTCTGAGATGTAGGTTTTTATCCTCATGGGTTGAGTTTCCCATCTGTCAGAGCTACCTTCCTGGGATTGCTAGCCAACCTGATGGTTTTTGGTGTGGAAGGGATAAAGTTTCAGTGGGAATTTGTGCCTGCCATGTCCTTATTACTAGATCCAGTACTTCATGCTAACCCAGACCTGAAATCATGCCAACTTGCTTGCAAAGACATGGACTTACTCTTACTTATAAAATAAACTAAGCTTCTCAGTATTCATTGCAATCCAGAGTTAAAGAGTTTGGGAAACTTGCTCCTGGTTTGTGTACACACATTACCTTGGGCTGCTGGAGATGTTCTTAGGGGTTGCCAGTGTTGCTGCAGAAATATGCTGAAGCAGTAGGCAAGCATGGGCCTGCAGACCTGCAGTAACAGAGAATTATCTGCATGTGCACCCAGGAAAAATGAGTGCAAGGAAATAAATAACATTTACTTTCAACCTTCAAAGTGAGCAGGGGTTTATTACCTATAGAACATTAAGGGAGCAAAAGCAAAGGAAATGTTGAAAGGCTGTGTGAAATACCTGGTACATTTTAAATGTCTTCTTCCCCTGTTTGTATATTTCAATTAGGTTTATTACTATAGTTGGAATGAATTACTTGTTGGCTGGGGAAAGCAGTTGTTTTCAGTAAACAGCATCAAAAGAAAATGTGATGTGGTGAATTTCAGGGATCAGTCATCCAGATGACAGTTTTAATGTGGTAACAGTGCATATAAATCACAGGAAACAGAAATGTCTTTTTTCTAATCAAGAGGAGGTGATCCTATTTCCTACCCCATGACTGTAATTTGAGTCAACAAACAAGCAGCATGTCCCAAGCTTCCTTCCGAAACCTGCCGAGATTGGAGCAGGACATTCTGTTGCCTTCAGAGAATGGGGATAAACTGCAGAGTCCCCACTCCTGTCACCAGTGGGCCATTAAATGTGATGGGGCCTCTTAGGGTGGACAGAGCAGGGATTTGGCAGGTTTCTATGATTCCGGGTGTCTGTCTCACAAGGACATGTAATGGGCACCTGAAAAAGGGTACAAACCTGCAGATCTTTCTTGACTGCTGGCTGGAGATGCCCAGAGGTATCCCTCATGCCCAGTCTTGTCATCCAGCATGGAGTAAACCTGTCCACCATAGCAACTGGCATAGCCAGAAGTCACCTTGAGCATATGAAACTACCTGTGCTGGGGAGCAGATATGGGCTTGGCATGCCACAGGTGAGCCCCATGTAGCTGCCTTCAGTGGCAGCGGCTTAGGCTTTCAGCATTGTGTGGTGCTGAAGCACATGGGGAAGTAGAAACACCTGAGTTTTGCCAGTGAGTTTGTTCTCAAGTTTATACTGCAGAACAAGCTAGCAGGAAATGTGTTCCGGCAGCATGCAGAGTATCATATTTTAGTTGACAGGCAACAGAGAGAAAATAGGTAAGAGAATGTGATGCCCAGCAGTAGTCAAAATCTAGTCTTCGGACTCCCCATGGAAGCCCTGTATCAGGACATTCAGGCTGTCTGCTCCCGATGAAAAAGTGACCCTTGGTTTCAGCAGAGATTTGTGCTTTGAGAACCTGGATTAAGCTTTCAGCCCTGACAGTTGCTTTTTGGCCTTTTGGGGCCATTTACATAGGTTCTGAAGAGCTTTTGGGAGTGTGGGTATCAGCTCTCTGATGGCAGCTACCCTGGGTGAAATAAAGTAGCTTATTAACATTTCTATCCTGTCAACACAAAGGATTCCAAGACAGTCAAGTCCTGAAGGTGGACACCTGGGCTTTAACTATGCATTTTGACCAACCAAACCATTGGAAACGACTGTTAGCTTCTGCTCTGGGCCATGCCTGCTGCTGAGCTGTGTGCCCAAAGCGGCAGAGGAAGGGCACCCTGCCCACCAGTCTCCCTTGGAGCATTGCATGCCTTGAAGTTCGCTTTTTTCTGGGTTTTTTGGTTTTTTTTTAAGTTGGGGAATTAAATGACTTAATTCAGTTTCACCCTTCAGAAAGATACAGTAACTCTTGAGAGTTTTTTTGTTAGACTTTACAAGGAAGAGGTACTCATGCCGAGATCTGTGGCCTCTGATTTTACACAACTCTTTTTTCAAACTAAACTTGATTAATGTTTTTTGTAATTGTAGAGGTTTGCAATTCCTAATTGGTCTTCCTTTATTTTTTATCTGGGAAAAAAAAGGTTTAATTGAGTGTATGTTCAAAAATTTCCAGCCGAGTGAGGGGAAAGGTCTTGAGTCCATTCAGACCCCTGGGTCTTCAGAGACAAAACTTCACAGTCCTTCAGGTTTCCTGAAACACTTAGCTACTTATGTCATCTTGTGTAAATGCTTTAACGACTGTTCCCAATAGTACAACTAAAGGTTAATGACAGGCCAGTCTCCTTCATCATCATCTCTTGTACAACTAAGGCCAAATTGTAATGGTACTACAGATATGCATTTAATACAGGTTGCTAATACCAAATGAAAAGATGAAGGTGAATACACTGGTGGTCAGTATACTTCTTTCTGTTCCAAAATGTGGGGTTTTTTTTTAAACCAGCATACTGGTTTTGAAAGTGTGAATAACACAGAAGACAGGCAATTAAAAGTATGTGTGTGCAATTCACATTTTATTAATATGGATTTAAATTAAGTTGTCACTTGCTATGTGCAGCCATTGAAAAATGAGTTCATTGAAATGTTGTGATATGGAGTGCAGATGGGGAGGGAGAGGTGACATTTAAAAGCAGTCTCTGAAACTGTTACTTGTGCCACTTGTACCAGCACTTTACATCAGTGTGCCTTGCTGTCACTGCGCGTGATGTGAACTGTCGTGCTGGCCCAGGCACAGGGGTGTGTGTAGGTGACACTGAGGGCAAACAAGCTGCAGTCCTTTTCCTGCCTGTGAAGAGCACAGAAGCATTGGTTTACCTCTGGGTAAAGAGTTGATAAGCATACAACATTGCATGGGAAAGAAAGGAAATTTTATTTGACTAAATTTTCTGGAGGACTTGTAGTGTAAATTGAAACTTTGGGCTCAGTGTTTAGGCAATCGATTAGACGTAATCCGGCAGAATCGAGGCTCTGGTCTGTACACACACAGCTTTCGTGTCTGAGTTGCTAACCATCTGGGCAAGCACTTCTGTCTTGAAATCTGTCCCTGCTTAGGGGAACAAAAGAATTCTTGTAGGTGCATATTCGCTGTAGTAAGGCATCAAGTAACTAGATGGACTTCTGATGTTATGTGGACAGCTGCGATATTAATTAAAAGCTTTTTAGTCTAGAAGCAAAACAAATCCTAGATATAATTCAGATTGTAATTAGTATAAAAATGACTAGAGTTAAATGAGCAAAGTCTGTGGTAGTCTTCTGATGACTAGCTCATGTCTAATGACATTGGAGAATATGTAAATTGATCAGCAGGTGAAAATGCCCTTGACTGGGCAAATTATATGTAGTATTACCTTCTTCATGTCAATTGCAAGCACTAACAGATTTAATATGTCTCCTCCATAGCTGAAGTGAGCTGTTCACAGAGCAAAATTAGACTGTAACAGATATAGCTCATTATTTGCCCCTCAGTAATTGTTTTCTCTTCTAAAATATAAACCAACATTGAAGAATGATGCTAAACCTAATTACAGTAATTGTAATTTGAAAAATACAGGTACTCTGTCCAGTATGGTTACAAATGCACTTAGTAGCTGACGGGCAGTTTAAATATTTTCATGTGGAGTCTGGGGGCTTGCTGGGGAGGACATGATGTGAATTTAAAATGATTATCCAGACGTCATTGGACAAGTGAATAACGAGCTGACTGGCCTAGTAAATCATGTGAACCTGTCAAATGTGGGAACACGTTGGGGAGGAGATGATGTCAAGTAACAGTAACTTAGCAACCTGGCATTTAGCTGTCCAGAGAATGAGTAAGAGTAGCCACTTTTAAATAGCTGAGTAAATAAATGAATCCCTATACGTCTTAGGTGTGCTATAAAAATAGCCCAGCACCGTATGTTTTGTGTCAAGCTGCTTCTTTCTCCAGGATAAGGTGATTTATTATTTCTATTGAAATGAAAAAATGGATTGAAAAGTTAACCCACGTGTAAATGTGGATCTGTGGCCTTTGTCCCTCCTCTGGTGTGCAGCCTTTGAAAGCATGCAGGGAATGGGTAATAGCCTGCTTTGAGAGGGTTTTTTTCCTTTAGTCTTTGCTTATGTACATGAAGATTTGGATGGATAAAAACAATTAATTTCTTAGCAATTTCCAAGCCATTGCGTTTTCAGCTCTTTATCAGCATTTTCTCAGTGGAGGCAGAACCAGTTCCTGCTCTCACATCAAAATAAATCAAGGGGTAATTCCACTGACCTCTGATCTCATTTGAGTTCATTGAATTCTTCTTCCTCCCACACTGGTATAAATTGGCAGCAACTCCACTTATGTTGCTGCTGCTGTTATTAAATAAAAAGGAGTTACCTCTGCATTACTTTAGATATACATTAAAGCAGCAACCATTCCTTTGCTCTGATGACTCTCTAGATGCAGTCTCACTCCAGAAAATGGAAATGCTGAGTAGTTCTTTGAGAACAGCTCATTTCTGGTTTGGTAGGTGATCAGCTCAGTTCTGGTCTCAGCACCACCACAAGCATTCAGCAACAACTCCAGGAAGGTGAAAAGGAGCCTTTTCCCATCATTTTGTGCACTATCCACACATATATAGTCAAGCAGGGTGAGATCAATAGCTGGAGTCAGTTGAGGACAGCCTGGTGTAAACTTGAAGTGCAAAATACTCTTTGGGGGTTGGAGGTGGCAGCCTTAGGTCTTCACAGCCTAGAGTAGACTCTGCACACAGAGGCTTGAGTTGGCCCCTGTGTGCTGCACCTGATCACGGCAGAACAGGATTATTCAGTTTTTTAGCCATTCAGCCTTACAGGGACAACATTATGGTGCCACCCGTGAGAAAGATACCTCCAGAGCACTATCCCAAAGCTGTGTATATTAACTTGAAGGTGCATAATGTCAAAAGCTCAGAACTAACTTTAGGCTAGCTGAGTGGGAAGTTGGCATGAGTCGATGCCAAGTACTTCGCTTAGGTGGTTGCCTTTGTGGGCCACTGTTGTACTGCTGGCATGGCACGGGTTAGGCATGAGAGGAGTTCACTTGTGATGTAGATAAATAGTATAAACCTGCTTTGTGCTGCTAGATCCACGCAAAGCAGACTGCATGCTGTTGGGGAGGTGACTGGGAGGAAAGGTTGACTGTCTGATCTGACAAATGTGTGTGGGTGTGCAGAGTTTCCTGTATTCGAAAGCTGGTGTTTTGCACCTGCCTGTTACAGGGATAAATGCCTCTTCAAGATGTAAGGCAGTAAAAGATTAGACCTTTGTCAGGACAGACAAGCAAGGTCTGATTCCAGCTTGCAGGCACATTTATCAAATAAAGGTTTTATTTTCATAGCAGTATTAAATAAATTATTTAGTAAAGAACTTTGAAATGTAAAATCTGATCATTATGTAGGTCTATTGCAGCCTGTCTACACTGTAACAATAAAAAAAGATTACAAAAGGTATTCAGGAAAAGAGAGAGAGATTGCTGTGCACCTATTTCAGACTCAGTATTCAATTCTGTTTCTTATCTCCTTAACCATAATATTTTAACATATTTTTGTACTGCCAAATTGAAATATTGCTGATTTCAGTAGTATTATATAATTCTGCTATCATTGCTAGATTTACTATTGCTACTAAAATTACTGTCAAGTGAGGTGACATCACAAGAGTTTGGACATGTGTTACTGCTTCTGAAGAGAAAGAAGGCACTCTCATGATAAATGATAAATGAATGACTGCCAGTAAGGAGAAGCTTGTTTTCTAAGCTCTTCAGCATCTCTTTTACAGCAAAACAGCCACTTTTAGTTTCTCTTCCTCATTGACAGTGAGCTCAGAAACAATCCTCTGTGAATTGAAGCATGTTACATGCTCAGCATACTCTCTCTGATTCAGTACTCTGTTATGATAAAAATAATTACACTCTATGAGACTATACAAAGTAATTGTTTTAAAGCCAGATCAAACAAAAAAAGTAATTGAAGCATAGTCATTGTCTTAGAGGAAAAGATATTAAGTTTTGCAACTTCTGTGGAAGATCAGATGCACTCTCTGCAGCACTTAAAAGTATTGGTTATTTTCTAACTACTTTTTCAAATACCTGTAATTTTTGTCATTCCATAAATAAGTGAAAGAGTCCAAAAAATGTGGGAAAACGATTTGATGGAATCTTGTAACTGAGTGGAGAGTGTCATAAAACTAAGATTCCTACTCCTGATTGGCAGACCCATGGGACTTGAATTCCTGTCCCTTTTCATCCTTGTAAGTAAGGAGTAACTCCCTTATCTCTGAGTGAAAGTGAGAGAGAAAACAGACCCAAGGAATCTGGGATGTCAGATTAACTTTGACCTTTTGTGTGCTCCCATGAACAAAAAAAAGGCCCCAAGTACTGAACTCGATGGAAAATTTTAAACACTACAATACCGTTATAGTGTTTGGCTCTAGCTGTACCAGGTATCCTCCCTTAAGGACCTTGTGGACTGCATAAGCTTATGTTGTATAAAAAAATGATTAAGAACTTTAGAGCCTGTTGTGTGTCTGTCCAGGAGTCCTGCTGCTGATTCCAAAACAACCAGTAACAACTACGGCACAGTCTGCAGTGCGGCCAAGCAGAAAAGCCACCTGAAGCTCCCCTACACAGCTTACTGCCAGAGTATTAAACAAAAAAATCTAGTCCTGTTTTGAGATATAGGTAGTAGAATATTTCTCTGGTCTCAGATTAATCATTTCTGTTATTTCATCTTGTCCTGTCAAAATGAAACATGGTTAAATATGGGCACTGAGTGTTCAAACTGCTAGCAATGTTACCTTTCATTTAAGTAGATTAATAATGTGTACTCTACATAACAAATTGCTTTAGGCACAGAATAAAGACATTGAAAACATATTAAAATCGAGTTAGGCTTTCTGAAATGAATGCATGCTTTAGAAACAATTCTGGTTTGAAATGTCTGGAACATCTTTTGTGGCTCTTTCTCTCACAAGAGGGAAGGGCTCCATTTTTGCAGCCCTGAGGGCAAGTGTTGCAGGATTTAAGTCCTAGTAGGAAGCCTCCCCATATGTCAGCACTGCTGAGGAAGTTGGTGGGCTCTGTGAAGAATAAGTTTGCCATATGTGGTTAGTCAAGAGAAACAGACTAGGACAAGGCTAGGAAGACTTGCAGTGTCCAACGGAATACTGGACTGGAAGATGCCACTAAATGAATCTTCAAAAAGGGTTTCAGGAGATCAACTCTTCAGAATTCTCCTCTGAAGTTTCTGTTGGCCATGGCAATCAAAACCTATTAAAATAGCTGATGGTTAGAAGAAATATATGTAAGGAAAGAACAAGAGAAATTAAAGAATGGACGAAAAAGAGGCTATACCAGAGGCATCTCAGTTTCACTGCTTTATCTGTACCCACTGTGTTGCAGCTTTTGATGCTTTACTGCTCTTGTACTCTTAAAAGGAAAGTAAACAAGACGAAGATGATACCTGGAGCAAACCTGAGGTTTCAACTTTGAATCTCATGGTTGCTCTCAGAGGAAATGGGTGAAAGTGTTCTGTTACAGCAGGAAAAAATGTACTGCTGTACTCCTAATCTCTTCTTAAGGCAAGAAAGAATACAGACATCAACTGATGTATGGACCAATAAGTATTTATTTCTTCCCAAGAGGCCCCTGGACAAGCAGGTGGACTTTTCCTTGGCAAGAGTCGTGCAATAACACACAGTCAGCCTCACCAGCCTCCATGGGGTTTATGGAAGCAGCCTAATGTGGGCAGACAGTCTTGCAGTCATCATCTGTCTTGTTCCACATTTGTAGTGATAATAGTTCTGCTTTTTGGGGAGGAGAATTCCTGTCTTTGCTATATGCCATTGGTCTGTAGGCTTTAAGGCTGTCATACACCATAGTCAATGGAACTCTTCCTGAATATCTTCCTTCTTACCTGTGGAGATTGTTTCAACTGTCAAAGTCCTCAGAATACACCACTTCAAACCTGACAGTAAAAGACTGGTGTGGTTCATCTTCTCATCTCTTTGAACACCCTCTCAATAAATGTTTGAATACATAGACTCAGATAAGACATCCTGCCTTTAATCTTCCTGAATAACCTTGAGATGCCCCTTTGCTCCACAGTGTCTCCTTCTATGAAATGGTGAAATAGAACCTCACCCACATTGCTGTCGTTAAAAGTGAAATTAGTTACTAGCAAAATATCCTCAGCTGGAATTATTGGTGTGATAAATGGGCAGAAGCAAGGCTCAATCAGATATTTAAAATTGCACTGCATACTGTGGCTTATCCATTTCTATAGAGAATTTTCTTTAAAGAAAGTGTGTCATTGACATTAATGTTCTGAGAAACCTCATGAACTTCCAATCTATGTTAGCCGTATATTTCAAATTGTGCTCAGAATTGTGTTTTTATTGAATATGTAAGGTCCTTTTAATTTCTTAATACAGTACCTGGGTTTTAATATACATTTGGGAAGAATGCACACTGTGGATGGGTGGCACTTTTGAGGGTTTTCAAATCGTCACAGGAAAATTGTCACATTTGTTTAATTAGCCTGTAGATCCTGCCACATTGATTTGTCAGCTGTGTCACAATTTCTCTGGATAGCTAGAACATCTAACCAGAATGCTTTTTCCTTTTCTTTTCTTCTTTCCTTTTTTCTTCTTTTTTTCCCCAAGGAATTTCTCACATTTCCTTTTGATTTAAAAGCAGTCATACAAGCACCCAGCCTTGCAGAAGTCAGCTGAAGAAAATGTCATGCTCTAGCATTAGAAATGAAGATGATTTTATTAGTTCAAGGTGTTGAGGTGTTGACCATTGCTCAGAAGCAAGAGATAAAAACTGTCTGCAAACAGGAGTCTGAAGTTCAGACCTAAGTGCCCAGATTTATGTTTGTTCAAAATTCTGCATGCACGGTTTATTCTGCCTACTCCAAGTATATGGCCTTCCAGAACTCTCTGTGTGGCTGTCACTAGGAACCCTGTTATCAACACTTCATGGCTCTTGTTTAAGTGTTCTCTGTATTCCACAATTCCTGTGCAACATCTAAACAAATATTGTTTGTAAAGAGGTGGAAATACCTACTTGTACTTTGCAGGGTTGAACAGGAGGAACATAGACACATATGGACATAGGAGACTCACACAGGGAAAAAAATGGGCAGGGTAGTATTCATTGCATTTGCTGCTGGTTGAGTGGGTGAGTTAAGGCATGGACTAAATGCCACCTTTGGAGCCAAGCTGGAAAATGACAGGTACTGATCTCTTGTGAGGAATGCTTTGAGATCTTCTGATGGAATTTATTGCACAAGCAGAGTGTTAAAGGCCCCTTTGAGCTTTGTAGTCCATTAATTTCTTTGCCAGGAGTATATCCTACTAAATATGTTGTTTCTGTACACCAAGGTACACTAACCTTTAAAAATACTCTTCTGAGCCGCAGGAAAAAAAAACCCTTTGTGTTTGGTTAGTAGGAGAACATTCCCAGTAGTGATTTTTTAAATTTTTTTTACAATCATGCCAATTAATCCCTTCCCACTTATTCCAGGATTTTATCATTTCTAACCTCTTGAGTCCATAACCTTGTCTCAAGAGGTCTGAGCTGCCAGTTTATCTGCAGAAGTAGTGTTGTACCAATCAAATGAAAACTGGTGTCAGAGTTTTTTTGAAGAGCAGCCCCTTGTCATTCCTGAGTTCAGACAAAAACAAAGAACACAGCTTCAACAATGAGGCATTCACTGGAGGCTTCTTTCCATGAAAATAGTTATCACTCCTTTTTTCCTTGGCAATTGAGTCATTGCTGCTTTTAAAAGAGGTTGTCATGATCTCCTCATTACCATTTTTCTTAATATGGTAAGTGTAAACTACAAGAAAGCTATCATGTTTGAAAGGATACAGGAACCCTGAGGAATGTTGCACTAACTGCTTGTGCTCTTTGAAAAAGCTTAGACTGGGAATTTGACTAAATGTATCATTCTGTCTACTTTGCAGCAGCATTGTCATTTTATAGTGTCTTTCACCTACAACACAAGTTACCCTTCAAAAAGAATGTTGTGTTACTGCATCCATCCTTTGTACATCTCCAGCAAAGTGAGATCAACAGGTCCTTTTGGTGCTTGCTTGAACATAATAATACATTGCACTTTGTACTGACGAAAAAATGTTTTTTGGCAGTTTAATTCCAGTTCATCTTTGTTTGGTAACTGGTAATTGTCAGTGTTTGACACCAGCTGGAGCTGCAACTAGCACTAACTGCTTAGAGCTAACTAGCAGCCAGCGGTCTGCTGGGTGGTCTTTTCTTGGACTTGCTCCAAGTTTGTTCCAGATTGCTCATATGACCCCTGATAAACTATTACTAATGAACAGTTTACTATTCCTTTTTGGCCATCTAGAAGCACAAAGGATGATACGTGTCATCGTCTAGTAATGTAGATTTATGATATTTAAATGCTGGAGCACCAAACTTACTGCATTTTAGTGCTGTGGCTTTTGTGTCCTATTCATTGATTTTCCTGTGGGAAAATAAAAAAAGTAGTGTAGTGTTTGGAGACAGGAAGGTTACGGACTTTGCCCTTTTTCAGCCATGTTTTCACGAGTTAGTTTTTTTCAATGCAGTTTGTTGTCAGAGGGTTTTAAAAAATGCAGACACAGGAGGAGGATATATCAATCTGGTATACAGTCAGAACACACTGATTTTAGACACTGGGGCTGCTCAGTGTGGGACTAAGCATCCTCAGCTGTCATACGTCTTAGTGGCAGTCCTGAGTATTTAATGTTTCCAACCTCAAACTTACTAGCTTTGTAAGAAAGAACATGCTGGGAAATGAGGAATCAAATGCATGCAGCAGTGGGAATCTGTCTACCAGAAATACTCTGAAGCCTTCATACCTTAAGGGAGATCAAAAAAGAGCTCAGCATGTTTTGGCTTCAGTTTTCTTTACTTTTTAAGCTGGCTTATTTGGGTGAGGCTGACATGCCAAAAAAGTATATGTTGTATCAAAACATCCTCTATAACATACATCCGTTTTTTCTACACCTGTTAACTTAGCAGGAGTGGATCAAAGGGGAGTGTTGGCATGATTTACAGGACACACAGATGCAGGAACAGACCTGCTTCAAGGCACAAGTGAGAAAAAGGAAATCCAGGCTGAAATGTTTGTTCTTTTCGAAAGGCTAAAATTACTATAATAAATGCCAGGTTGCATGATAGGGTTTCAGGTGGCTGTTTGGGTCTTTCTGTAAGAGAAGAGAATCTTTCTGTAAGAGAAGAGAATTAAAGGGTTGAGCATGAGAGGCAGCAAGGACTCTGCTGCTCTGTTACAGATGAGAACCCACAGTATATTTTTTTGGCAAACATGCTAAGCTTTTTAACCTTACAAAAGAAACCAAGGTGACAAATTAGAGGACTCAATGATCAGACTTCAGCTTGGAGTTTTTATGTGCATCCAGGACTTGCTGACTGCAGATCAAGCTGTCTATGTTGTCCAGACAGGATTTTCCAGCCAATATTCACTGTTCCAGATTTCCAGCCAATATTCAGAAGTTCCACCACTGCCCTAGGCATTGCATAAGGCAAAAAATGATACAGTATTTTTCCTCAAAACATTCATAGTCCCTGATGTGGGCACTGGGAAGATAATTATGTTCCATAGGGGAATGTGTATTCTTCATACACAAAAGGAGAAGAAAGTTCTTAATGGAGACGCATGGTAGGGAGGGTATCACATGGATGAGGAAAAGGAAACGGGGGAAAAGGACAGTATTGGAAGGTCAGGTTTGAGCTTTTCAAGGTGTTTACTGTGTCTTTGCTTCAGCCTCTGACTGCTGTTTTAACAGCATTACATTTGAGGTGTTGACCAGACTGTGTAAGAACAACATTAAAAACAAATGCTACTCTGGCACACCCACTCAGGAAAACCCATGCTGCAATACTGCTTGTGTGGCAAGCAGAATAAGAGATCTGGCAGAGTCTTGGTTTTGAAGGCAAAGAAACAGCTTTTGTGAAGGATTTCAATGTGTATTGTACAGCAGTGCGTGGTAGCTTCATTTCTTTGTATTTGATGTGTAACAACTCTGAGTCCAATCTTAACGAAAGCAAATCATGGCTTACACAAAGGAATTTAGCTTTAAACTCAAACGGGTTGTCGAACCTGTTTTCTTAATTTCTTCCATACGCTAATTGAGATTATTAATGCTTCTGTTTTAAGGCTAAAACTGGTACCTTCTGGCACAAGTTGTTGCTTTCAAATTCCTGATGATTTTTGTACTCAGTTTCGTTATATTGTCAGGATGTAAGTTATAAGCTGGTAACATGGGTCTAAAAATTAGTGCACAGTGTAAAACTTAAAGTTTCTGTACTAAGCCTACAGAACAACGTTTTGTAGTTTAGCAATATAATTTTGCCTGATATTGAATCTGAAGACTTTTTTTTTCACAATGTTGGCATAAGTGACTCCAGAAATTAAATGTATTTTATAATAAATTACATGGATAAGGTCTTGTCCTGTGACTACATAATTCACTGTTGAATTTGTATGAAAAAAACACATGAATTGATTACATCTGGCAATGTAAAGGAGATGATGTAATGTATTGTATAAATGTGCACAGTGGAGTGCCTCAGGGTAGGAGTAGTCTTGTTTTGTAACTGTAAATTATAGTTCTGCTCTCCTCTTGGTGTGAACCCTAAGTTTCAGAGAAGAAAACAGGCGATTCAAGACATGCTTTCTTGCTTGTGAAGCTCAGGATGGATGGAACAAATTACCAGATTCCCTTAAACAAGTGCCAGCAGTGAATAGTTTCAAAACACAGTTGCTTATTTACTTGGAGAATAGGTTTTTTGCCAATGTTTTTTAAATTGCAGAGATGAAATTATATGTTGGTATTAGTAACTTTTGAAAGAATTAGCTTTTTATGACTTATTGTGCCTTTGTTTATATTATGCTGTTGTAGTGCCAGGATGTTATGTTGTATTTAACAGTTCAATGCATAATTCCAATCTCTTGGGGTCCTCATGAAAATTAGATGTGCCATCCCTGGGGATGGTTACCAACAAGTATCATTTTGAATAAATAATATCAATGGGATATGGCTATGCATCTCAGTGAGGGCGAGAAGCTGCCAAGAACAGAAGGTATTGCAATGGCCATACTGTCCCCAGCAGGACTCTGGTTCCATGTGTTGGGCAACAAAGCCGTTATTGAGTTACCAGGATTGACAGCTGAAGGATGTCAGCTTTCTGGAACTGGATTTTGACTGCAAGTACCTGAATATTTACGGGCATATCGTTAACTTCAAAGTCTCTAAAAGTAGGGTTAGCTGGTGTTAACTGAATATCCAGTTCTGGATGCGATATTAAATGGAAAAGGTGTCAGCATGGCTGAAAATTAGTAGGTATGGAAGATCAGGATTTTACCCTCATGATTGTTCTGGAGTTCTTGAAGTGCTCTGTGAAAGACATGAGTCTGACCCATTCTGACTGTTCTGTGTTGCTGATGCATCGGTAGGTCTGTCGAGAAGAAGGGTTATATGGAAATAGCAATACCACACACTGCCCAACATCTCACATGTGCTTGGCCAAACTTCAAAACTTTGATGATCCTCTCTGTGCACACAGCTGTTATGGCCTGTCCTTAACAAACCTCCCATATTCCTGTCTGTGTTGGATGGGGAGTGGAGTACCTCAGTGTCATTTTTCCTGGTCAGTACATGCCTGGTTTTGAACACTCTGAAGGCTGTTGGCTTGTCACAAAGAGGTCAGTGGCTCCTGCTCATCTCCTGGACTTCCACTTGAAAGCTCAGGCAATGGTGTAAGACATACACATCACGGGTCAGAGAGGCAGTTGTATGTGCAGGATGCATTTACCTTCAACTTCATGATATCCTAGGCCTACATTTTTCACTGAACTCTTAATTCTCTCTCATCATACAAAACTTGTCAAGAGAGGTCTGCTGTGTGCTTCCTGTGAGGTCCTGTTTCTTTTTTTCACACTGTGTGATTTTTTTGCTAATTATGTTCTGTGCCCCTCCCGTGTCCTTCCTACACTTTACTCATACAGGTAACCTAAGCCTGGCAAGAGTAGGGATACAGCTGCTGCAGATCTTTTGTTCTGTGCAGTTCACCATAATGATGTTTCTGTAGTAGGTCCCTTAGGAGCTTGTGCTGCATGTTCCTAAGAATGCCAAGAACACAGGAGAAGGTGCTCAAGGGCACAAAACCTACTTGGGATTGAATTGAAGCATTGTCCTGAGCAGTGTGAGCCACATTCAAGACAGGTTTTGACCATATAATTTTCCTGAAGTAGACCCTGAAGAAAAATATCCTGATCCACCTTGGAGAAAAGTGTCCAACACTCAGAGAGGAGCCTCAGGAGTGAACTATTGTACACATAGCATGGACCATTTGGGCCCAGGCACCAGCAGGAAGCTGAATCATTTGACAGGGTAGACACACTATTATATAGGCTATGGTTTCCTTTAGGATTGTATCAGACTTGTTAAATTGGAATCCGGTGGTCGGTTCATGTGGTGTAGCTTCATTACTCTCTCCCTAAAACAGCCTCTTGAGCTGAGATACCTTCTCACTGTAATGGAGCATTGTTTTTCTTCCCATACACAGGATTGGTTAGAGCAGTAAGTACATCAATCATGATTTACTATTTTTTATTGTCTTGTAAATTCTCTAAGCAAAGAATATGAGTGTTATTAGTTATAAAAGCTACAGTATGAGGAAAATATATTGAAAAGTATGAGGTATATAGGAGTCAGAGAGTGCTGAGAAACTCAACAGAAAGAGAAAATGTCAATATTTCTTTGTGGATTTCAGAATTTTAACAAAGTAGGAAAGGAAAACATATGTTGTAAGGTTTATAGTCAACCACTGTTGGTTCCTAAAGCAATTTCTATATTCATTTTCACTGAATATAATTTTTGCCTGTCCCCTTCTTGTTAATATGGAAAGGAATATTAATTTACCATAGGAGGATATGGAATGAATCCCATTCTCCAGTTGGCAAAGGGAACTTAGTTGTTGTCACTGATAAAACCCACAGGTGAACACTGTGGTTTAGCTTATGGTCAGGGAAATGCCTGCTTTTTGTAGAATAAACTGTAGCTTTTCAATAATAAATTCATGCATGTATGCACTGTATTTCCAAATGGCTTTCAAGCAGTTTTTGGTGCAGTAACAAGATAAATTCTAATATGACAAAGGCATCATTGCAGATGCCACATTGTTCCTGCAAAAACACATACTGGACACTAGCCACTCGTAATAAATTTGGTAAAACATTTGCATGAATCAAAGGTTTTCTGCCCAAACATTCATACCAGGATAAAATGCTTTCTTTGGAGGCCATCACTGAAGTCTTTTGGGGATTTTTTCTCTAACAGGGAAAAAGGTATGGTATCACTTTGATGATCAGAATTTTTTTAAATGCTTAAGCATGATAATAAATGTATGTTCATGAATTTATCTACCATGTCCCTGTAAACACTGGCAATGTTTCAAAATCACTTTCTAAGGAAGCCCTTGGCCCAGTATAAAGCAGGTCAGATTACTGGTCAGGATATTCCCAACTGTTAGTGCAAATTTTCTATTCCTTCATGAGGAATATGAATGAAAAACAATCTTTGTGTTCCTTTAGACTTTAGTATCATTAGCTTGTCCGTGTATACATATATTTCTATATATTCATTCTTCCCTTAGCCTTTCCCCCGAAGATGAAACAGACTGAGATGTTTTTTAATTTTCTATGCATCACACACAGAAAATGTGTCTGCCCCTCATGCATTACTGACTTCTTAGCAAAGAGAGTTTGATCAGGTTTGTATAAATGCAGAAACCAGAAAGATGCTGTGAAACAAGACATGCTTTTTATTAAGGTTGCATTGATAAATAGTTAATAAAACATTAATAAATCATTAATAGAGTCTTTAATAAATGGTAAATCACTTGGCTATCTTTATTCCATCAAGGCAGTAGGTTGCTTAGCACCAGCTGTAGCATCAAGTTTGTAATAAACTTAGAACATCTATTCGTCACATAGGAATTTTTTCTGAATGCAGCTCTAACATACTGGGTCACAAAAAATTTGAGCAAGTTTAAAGCAACAGATTTAGCTAAGAATTAAAAGGACTGAGAAGGGCATTTGACAGATAATATACCACAGACAAGGTCTCTTTAGCAGCAGTGGCCTCAAATTGTGTTTATTGCTAATGGTGTGTGTGGGGCTGCTCCTCCTCCTGCTCCACTCTCTGCTCTCTAATGATGTGGGCAAAGTGTCAGTCTTGAGATTGCCTTTGTGGCCACAGAAGAAAAGCACCAGGATTGTTGCTTTCTTCTTCTGTCTTTTTGTGGATGTATCCACAAGAGAGGCAGTAAGGGTAGGGTTTGGCCAACAGAGATCTATCAAACTACAGAATAAGAAAAAGGACTGGGAAGGGTCTTAGAAATCTCATCATCTACTACACATCCTTGTCCCAATTCTGCCCAAGCCATTTCTGACTGAAGTGTGTTAATCTGTTCTTAAGTGTGTTCCTCCACAGATGGAGTCCATGTAGCTCTCTAAGCAATCTCTTTCAGTGCTGCAGGATCTTTACCATTAGAGAGATTTTTCTTATGTCTAACTGGAATTTTTCTGGCTGCAGTTGAAGTTCATATCCACCATAAAACAGGAGAACAGATTATTCTCTCCTTAAGGAACAGCTCTTTCTGTAATTGAAGACTGTTCTCATGTCTCCTCTCAATTCTCCCAAGGGAAGTAGCATGAGCCCTATATCTTGGGAGACTTCAAATTAGATCAGGCTAAGCAGTTTAGAGCACACTGTAGGAAGGGAAGCTGCCTCGGTAGGAATGCAGAGTACACAGTCCTGCTTCTTTTTTCAATAATGACCTCTTAGAGCCTGGCTTAGTGCTTTTATCTGTACTTAAAAACACGGCACACTTTCTTTTGAACAAGAAGGAAATGATGGAAAAATGAAATACAGAGACAGGAAATAAATCTTGAAGGCGGCTATTAATTTTAGGGACTGGTTTTGTGAAGCTATTTACCACCTGCCCCATATCCCTTATACTCAGTTCTCTCAGATTGACCTTTTCCTTAGAAACTTGGAAGTTTAAATCCTTCCCCAGTCCTCTCCTTCTATTTGAATCGTGATTTGGCCTCATACCTGTGCATCAATTAGAAGGTTTGTTTGTGGTATTTGTATTTTGGGTGATTCATTAGGTTGTGTCTGCATGTGTCCTTCTTAGTTACTTACCTGAGGGCTTTTATAGCTGAAAAAAGCAGACTTAGCTGAAGAGACGAGCGTGCCTAGCTCTAATAAATAAAACACATGGAGTCAATTAAAACAATGTTTAAATAATTTTCAGAAAGGAGGATGCTTGATGTTACTACATCAGAGGACCACAGTGACTTTTAAGCCAACAAACTGTGCAGGTTTACTTTCTCATTTGATCTCCAGGTCTATAAAAAAATGCATGCTTCCATAGCAGTCATCTACCCTCTCCAGCAGTTAACATGATTTTGGAATTATTTTAAGTCCAAACCATGTGAAAATAAATCCTAACTCAATTTTGTGGGATTACTTTGTTTCCATTAAATTCCTCTTTAAAGCATTTCATATGCTTGGTTTTATTATTTCTACTTCCAGGAATTTCTGAAGACTTCCAAATTTGGATTGATTAAAGTTTTTTAACTTTTCCTGGAAAAAAATACCAGTGCAATTCCCTGCCTACTTTTCCAGGTATTTACAAACCAAGGTGCTATAGACACATCTTAATGGATGCATCCACAACACATGCTGTCTGTGTGGCTCCTTATAGTCTTAACATATTAGAAGGCAGATATATCAGATTTCACAAGCTAAACAAAATAGAGCTTAGCAAGTACTTGAAGATGAGAGACCTCCAAAAGAAATTGAGGCATAGCAAGAATGGTGAAGTCATGTGGATGATTAAACAAATTACATCCTTTCTTCTGATTCTCCAGAGTAACGTCCCTGTGCTTAAGGAACAGAGTAGGAGCGAGTAAAGCAGTCACATTCCTGCAGGGTGTGGGGTTGGAGTTTTGGCCCTTCACTGACAACAGTGCAGTGCCGTTTTTGCATGTCATTCTGTAGCTCAGAGGTGCTCTGTGTGTGTGTAACATGCCGCTGTGTGGTGGTCAGTGTGAGGTTGCTGCCCAGATGTTTTGAAGTAACCTTTTTCAAATGAGTAAACTCAAAACTTTCACTATTGTCATTCAGGATTCTTTGGTCAAGTGTTCTGACACCTGTCTGTTGGTAGATGCAGTTCTCTTTCTTTAACTAGCTATATACTTTCTCACTCCTTCTACACACAGCGTTTGTTTATACACTGAGCTTTAAATATTTATGTTGTTTTGCATGTGTGATCCTATCTGGAATTTTCTGTCCAATAATTTTTATTGCATTGATAAATGGAGTGAAATGCCTCAATGTAGTTAGCTTGTACCTTTGTAACGGACTTTGTTACTCACAAGGTTATTCTGTAGACACATAGATTGGATAGTCCTAACCTCACTGAAGTTGACTTTTGCTTCTGACCTGGTGGAGTCAGGATTTCTTACCTTGTAATTGAATTTCCTCAAATAATAGCAGACTCCTTTTCCCACGGTTTTATGTTCAGGTATCCCCTAGCAGGGAGATGACTAGGTTTGCTTACACATCAGCTTGCTGAGTGAGTGTGTGGTGGATACTAGATGCAGTTTGACAGTGAATGTTCTGAAATGCTTGCTGGCATCACCTTCCCAAAAATCCTAAGCTCTCAGTACAGCCTTTTATGTGTGGGCAGGAAGAGACTGAGGTCAAGCCTGTAATTGCAGTTCTAGAATATGCTTCGTTTCTGCCTTCAGTCACACTGGCTGGCCCTCTTTTAATTATGTGATACAGTCTCTGTTTCATCATTTTGCTATGAAGAGATTTGCCACAAAGCAACCTCTATGGCGTAGGATTTGGCAGAGCCATGCAGGATTTGCATTATATTATCTCACACAAAAGTTCACCGGATGCTTAAATCTCTTTCTGCCTGTGTGGAGGTCAGACAACCAGTGCAGTATAACAGTGTGCTTCTTGTCATGGCACTGAGCTGCTGCAGCCTCACCCACCAGGAGGGATGAGCTGTTCACCAGCTGCTTCTTTCTTCCTCATTGCCACTGTTTGAGCTTTTTGCAATGATAACAGGCCCTGGGCTCCACAGCAGAAACCCAGAAACTCTTTCAGGAGTGCAGATGTCTGCACTCTCCCCTGTCCCTGGGTCATCTGCCCAAGGAAGTGCCAAGGCTTGGCCCCTGGCTGCACTGTCTGTAGTTCTGTGGATAAGCCACAAGCATATTCATGTGCTGGTGCAGAGCTCTGTGGGGCTGAGCTGCAGAACCAGGCCTGCCCTCCTGCCCCTGCCAAGGCTGGGTGAGGGCTTCTCTGCATAGTGGTTGATCCTTGGCTCTGTCTCTTGCAGCACTCAGCCAGCCCTCGCTGCAGTAGCAGCATTGCTAAGGGTGGAAATGTGATGGGCCAAAAATACCAGTCCCATTGACTGAGGACTGTGGTGCATAGTTTTCCTTTCTCTCTCCTAACCTTCTGTATGACACAATTTGGGAGTGACAACTGAAGATTTGAATCTTGCTAGTTCTATCTTCAGTGAATTATACATCAATATCAGCTGTAGCCACCCAGGATATGTCTTTAGCTGAAATGCACCCACCACACTGCCCTTTAGACAACAGTTATATTTTATTTAATTAACTGTATTATGTTTTTATTAGTTGTCATGTTGCCTACAAAAACTTGCCCGTTCCTAAGCTTTGTTGTGACTGGGCCTGGGTTTGACCTGTGTGAAATAGCAGCTGGGAAATTCCTTCCAGTGCTATGAAAAGATGCTTTGATGCACAGAACCTGCTGTTCCTGCTCCCTTCTACACCAGGCATTCATGCTGCAAGCCCATTCCAGATTTTTCTAGACCTGCCTCTGGTGTATTTTGCCACTATGCAGTCTTGAATAGGGCTGCATCTTGCTACCATTCACTCCTCTGTAGGATTGCATCGTGTGCGATACAGGAGGATCCCCTTCCTGCTAGGGCTTTGTAAGTAAAACCATGCTCTATTCATACAGCTTGACAGGCTGACCATGGAGGTGGAGTCAGCTGCCACCTGGTGAAGACATAGATGGTCATAATTTTCAAGAGTAAAACCTGTCCTCACTATCATTCTGAGGAAGTGCTGCCTGTTGCGTAGTTGAGGTGTTCACCTGTAACATAAGGTTTTGTGGTGGGGGGAGTGCTTCCTTGAACTATTGCATCTCCAGACTCAGTGGAGTATACATGATCATTTTTAACTCTCTTTCTTCTCTATGTACATGAATTTGTTTTCAAAAGTTTTTTGGTTTTTTTCTTCCCTAGGAGATGACGCATTCCTGGCCTCCTCCTCTTACTGCTATTCACACTCCCGGCAAGGCTGAGCAGACCAAGTTTTCTATCCCAAGCAAGGTACAAGTAGGCTATTACCAGTGACCTGATTAGCATTCTGTTCTGTTGAGTGTTCTTCACTGGAGAGTTTATTTTTGTAATTGGTCCCATTTACAAAAAAAAAATCTGATACTATTTTTAGTTGGAAGTTCCCAATCAGAGTGTTGTTACTAGTAGGACTGCTTATTTAAAGCTTCAGAAGACAGAGTGGAAGCAAAGTGAACTTTACCTCTGTTGTTATAGGAGTCGTTCTACATCAAGTACAATGTATTTACCCTCACAGTAAAGACTTTCCCTAACATCTAATCTAAACCTACTCTCTTGTCAGTTTGAAGCCATTGCCCCTTGTCCTGTCACCACATGCTCTTGTAAAAAGTTCCTCTCCATTTTCCTTCTAAGCTCATAATTATGCAAGAGTTTAATCCTCATTGCAAATTGGGTAAAAGTCAGCTGAACCCATTGAGGTGAACTGTGTGACTACAGTGAGAATACAGGGTTTTGCCCACTGGAAGCTGGTTTTTAAATTTATACCATCTTTTAATTTAGTGTTCTGTTTCTGATGGACCCTACAGAAACTGGTTTGAGTCCTGCAAATCTATCTCCATTGCCACTATCTCCATTGCTAGGAGTATAAGCATATGTTCAGGGAAGCTAAAATTTTTGTTTGCTTTTCTGTTTCTATTAAGTTGACTTTGAACTTTTAAGATCCACATCAAAGTTAATTTCTGGGCACATTAAATGTTGATCCTAAAATTCTTGACCATATCACTTCAATACAAAATATAAAATAGATTAATTTTTTTTGAGCTAGCATTTCAGGAAATAGGCAAGGGCATAAATGTTTGAATTAATTAATTTTTTTTGAGCAGGAAATAGGCAAGGGCATAAATGTTTCCATGTTTGCTAGTTTTACTTTAAAAAATACAACAGAAATGTCTCTTCAGAAAATCAGTTTAAATCAATTATGGCTGGCCAAATTATACATCTAGGACATCATGTGGTTAGATTGTGCAGCCATATAAACCAGAGCCAGGCACTATTAGAAGTTCTCAATTTAGCTATTAAAAAAGGTATCCTCATGAGAAACATATATAAAAAAGTGTGATAAAAAAGGCAGAACTTATCAGAACAATTTATCCCTTTGACATTCAAATTTAAAGTGCCATGTTTACTCTTAGGGCATTATTTACTTCACAAGGGACTGACTGACAGCACAATATAATATTAGGAACTAATAATGCCCTAAGAGGAAGTGCAGTGAGGGCTTTAATGACTTTAACATCCTACAGAACTAACACTTCCAGCAAAGTAGTGCCTGGCTGTAAGATGAGGTTGTAAATAACACCTTAATTTCAAATGGTCAAACTCTGCTTGGAAGGAAAGCTGATGACAATCTCTGGGGTCTATAAAACCTAGAGAAAACCTAAGCAAGAAAACACTGTGACATTAGGGAAGCAGCTCAGTTATTGTGAGCCAGCAAGAATCCCGACATTAGCATGCTCAGTTTTGTGAGCCAGATTCTTTACTTGTTTAAAGTTGTTGTACTTCCATTGATTTCATTGGTTTGGACCAATTTCTGTAAGGTGAAAATCTGCTTCCTGTGTCTTTATCAAATCCTGCGTGCCACAGTCCAAATATAAACAAGGACTGTCAATAAAAGATTACTGTATTTCCAGGCAGTGAGATCAAAAGAAGAAAGGCAATGGCACTGAATTAAATGCATAGTTGCATTCATGCTGTGTTCTAAATTGTACATCCTAGATGGCTCATACACACATCCATGGCAAAGCCTGGAAAAGGCTAGGACTGCTGTGGGTATAAATCTGTGTGGTGTCTACATAAAGGGAGTACGTAGATTTACAGCAGCTAAGGACAAGCTCTTGTCTCAGCTGTGAAAGGTTCCCTCAGTGCTGCTGTCTCCACAGCTAATGCTTTTTTAAGCTAATGCCACTGGTGCTGCCTTAACAATCCCATGATCCCTTCCACGTACCATCTCCTTCCCTGTTTGTGCAATGCCAGTGCCCTTAATCTAGCAAGCCAAGATGTATCTCACCTTCTTCATCTTATTTAACTAATGCTGACATTTTGTGTGTTCTTCTTTGTAGGACTCCCAACATCTGACCTCAGGATACAATGTACAAAGTAGGTCTTTATCATCCTAGTCTTAACAATCAGGGTTGGGTATTTTTTTTGCTGCTTAATGTCATTAAAACAAAGGCTTAAAAATTAATTTCTGTGGTGCTAAAGCAGATCAGTTCCATTTTTTATTACATGTTATGCATTGTGGCATGTTGTGAAACCAAGTATAATTAGATGGGCTGACAGCTTTGGGTGCATTTTAATTCTACAGTAATCTTTTGACATTTGAAAATGTGTTTCCTTTGTTTGCAGAGTGGAGTGATCCAGCAGGGAAAGTTGCAACTAAGTCAGTGCCACAAAAGTCGTAAGTATTATTATTTCCAGCTTTAAATCTCGTTTTAAATTTATCATAAAGAATGAGGTTATTTCTCCAAAGGTCTAGCTCTGCTCATAATCTTGTCCTGGTGTTCAGGTGTTCTCAGTAGTCCTTAAAAATTAGCCATAAACCAGTTTTATGTTTTCAGTGCTTATTACTGTTTCTTCTTTTTAAGCATTAGCTAACAGAGGTATGTGTGAAAGATGAGTTTATTAAGCAGAAATAATGCTGATTTTAGTTCTACAGCTTGCCAAAATTAAATCACTTTTATGCTTCTCTCATCAGATACTAAGCCTCTTACAATAGAAAATGCAACCCAGTGAACAGATGATGCAGGAATTTTAACATTCATACAGTGAGAGAGAGTAAAACACATCATACGGAATGATTCTGCTAGCTGGTGTTGAAAAGCTGGTCTTGAGTTGCATACACTTTGAAACAGCTGAAAATCACAGATGATCTATAAATATGACACTTGAAAATTGTAGAAGAGCTAATTCTCCATTGTGTTAAACCATTTCTCTTTGATTCTTCTCTGTAAGACTGCAGTGATGTAGCAGTGAATTGAGACTGAGCTGGTTTTTTACTTTTATCCCAATTTCTCAAAGTAATTTACAAAAAGGAATTAAATAGCAACTTTGAAAAGCAGGTTGTTGGTTTTATGCTTATGAAGATGTGTGGGTCTGATTTCAGTTCAGAGCTGCTGGGTTTTTTCATGTTCAAGTGTTTTAAACTCCAGAATTCAGAACTGCACTATCTTAACTGACACTTGTGTAAATACAGTATGTTCATTTAAAATTACTTCAAAATTATTCTGGTGGTTGCCCTTAAGCTACTAAGGACAAAATTTTAAATGAAACCCTATAGGGGAAGAAAAATCAATGTGGAGATACCTACATAGGGTTTTAAAATCTATTCAAATATATTGATTCTTAGTGCAAGTTTGTGTACAGGAAAGGACTTTTTGGAGTTCAGTGATTTGTCTGTGACCATGTAAGAGATGCAGGAGAAGACTAGATGTGGATGCCATTGAGGTACTCACCAGTCTCTTGGGGGTCCAGTTCTTTACTCATAAATTCAAGTCATGGAAGTACTCATTCAAATAAAGTTGGTTGAGTAAAGTTTTACAAAGTTGTGGCTGAACAAATGATTCAATTTTTGAATTAGTTTGGTTTTTTAGATTAAATGAGAATTGGGTAGGAGTCCTAATGATATATAGATTAATTTGCATGAATGGCATTTATTTATTAAACTTAGTAACAAATTCATTTTTGCCCTTTGCTATTTGATTTCCAGTAATGTCTTGTTTTTTTGTAAAGAATCTAACCAAATGTGCCCACTGTCCTTGGTAACAGAATGGGTGCATTGGTGTTTCAGAACATCTCAGCGATCCAAGTCTAACATCAAGCACATTTTGCGGCTAAAAAAAAAGAAGAAAGTAAAAAAATATTATTGCACCTTAAAATTATTTTTCTCCTAAAGCAAGTGCATTTGGATTCCACTGTGAAAAATATTTTAGTGACTGTATCATAAAATACAATATTTCAATAGTTTGTAACCAACAGTAATAGACTTGTCAATCATGGTTTATAGTTATAAGCTGAATTTCAAAAGAACAGTGCTTCAGAGCTCAGTGGTATATAGTGCATTTAATGGGACCAAAGCTCTCTATAGGAAGCCTGATATAAAACCTGAAGACACTGAGTACATTTTATGAACCAGTTGCTCTCTGTTCTGCTGCTTGATCTAAAGTTCCAGTACTATCAATCAGATTTCTGCTGCAATGAACTGCCTTCTTATGGTAGGTGATAGATTTTACACATGAGAGATCAGAGCTGCAATAAAGCTACTTTTATTTTTAGCTTCCAAATGAAGATCAGCTAACCCATTACTATCACTTTTTCTCTTTTACTGCAGAAAAAATTGTTAAGGCAGCTTCTAAGAATTTCCACAGGGCTTTGGGAGGTTAGAAGGCAGTCCACTGTGAGACTTGGTATTACGAGGCCAATTTGTTTCCTTAGATCTGCGTGTGCAGTTACCACCACTTTCACGGGGAATTACAGTACTTGAGGACATAATGAAATTAAAGCAGAGAGTGGGGCAGAAAGACGCAGTGGTGTCAAGCAGAGCTGGGTAGTATGATCCAAACAAACCCTGATAGGTACACAGCTCCTGCAGTCATTGTGTGTTTTAATAATATAGTATTTATCAGACTGTAGTTGTATTAAGAAGGGTTAAATCTTTCTGCCATTGGTTGATTTCAGGGATATTGGAGTGTATGAGTAAAATTACAGTCCAACTTGTCCCCATTGACATCTGTTGCTACACTGTGAGCCACACAGCATGGTCTTACTGACTTCAAAACTGTATCTTCCGCCAATTCCTTATGTATTATGGGATCTGTTATCTGTATTTCAGTTTGATCAAATCTGACTAAATTTGACTTTGCTAATCTGTATGCTTTGTTAGAATCTTTTAAACCTGGATGTTAACCTGCATAATGGTTCCCCAGCTATTTTAATCTCATCTGCAATTCAAGTGAAACTTGAGTTATCTTTTCCATTTACATTGGTCCTGGTGACAAGTCCTGTAGATTCCATTGGCTTTGTTAGAAATCCATAGGAATTGGTGGTAATGTGTTTGCATTCGCTGTATTGCTGAGTTATGCCATGACTAGTAGAGGGGTGCACGCAGAACGAAGATCCTTTGCCTTCATGATGCTGTATTCTGCTCCAGCAGCCAAGCTGCATGTATCTCATTGCAGGATTCAGGTGTAGGAACATTGGCATCAAGGAAGATCAGACCAAAGCGGGGATGTATGTTCTTTGCAAGATAAACTTTCAGGTGCACAATTCTAGGGGAAAGAATGAAGACAACATACTGCAAGGAAGATCAAGTGACCAATGTGTTGCTTTTGTAGTGGGATGCAAGATGCATGGACTTCTTGTCTAAGTAAAGCTTTCTAAAATAGATATTTCATCCTTTTAATAATATTTCAATGTACTTTGTTATATCCACATGCTGGAGAAACTCAATCCCCAGTGCTCTGCAGCAGATAAAATAGAAGGTAGAGTAGTTGGGATTGTGTCTAAATTCTGCACCTACATTGTACATGAGTACATGCACATATAACTAACACGAGATCCTAATTTCTACTCAAGTCTTGAAAATGAAATTTTGAACACTGATGTGTGTGCATGTGTGTGTACCATAGTGAATTTTTATAGCTGAAATCAGACTATGTAAAACTGTGGCACTTGGCTTCCCTTTTTTAAATTTCAAATTCACTGTAAATCTCTGCTGGGTATTGTGTGGTCAGTTTGCAGCCAGTCTGCTCTGATTAGTTTATTATGAAGCATAGTAAGCAGGAACAGATAAGGTGCAACCAATTGCACTGTGAAGGATTTTCTGTCAACTTCCATGAATTTGAGGGTACAAACTCAGCTCATGACTTAAGTTTCTGTTATATAATTACCATTGCAAGTATGTCATCTTCAAACATCCAGTCCTTTTGTTCTGTTTTGGTTGTTAGCATTTGGCCTCTGTCCAGTTGGAAACTACCCAAAACCTTTTTAATCAAGCACATCCTGTGTTTCGAAATCATACTGCAGAGTAGTCTTGGGTAGTTTCCATAAAAGCCTAGCTAAAAAGAAGAATGTAATCATAATGGTATTCTTCCCCTGTCATAAAATTACTTCCTATACTTACTATATTAATACAGTATTAAAAGGCCCTTCTCATGGGCTCAGTGAACTACCGGAAACCATTAAAAACTTAGACCAACAAATTTTTATGGATCAGACAAAACCGACTTATTTTATCTTTGTAGAGTTTTTGTTATCCGTAATGATGTTTTTGTTTATACGTTTTTGTTATACGTAATGATGCACAATATGTGTGGGGACTAGAGAACTGCTGAATACAATAAGCTCAAAACAAGCAGCTGAAAATCTTCTTGTGATATTTCAGCAAGGATTTTTCTAAGGGGGTGCACCACTGGTTTCAGTCGGGCCAGGATTTCACTTCACACTCCAAAAAAAGATTCAAGTAAATACCTGTACTTTTCTAATCCCAACTCTTATCATAATACTTGATGGAAGCATGTTTGGAAATGGAAATGTGCTTCTCAACATCTAACTACTTTTCATAAGTATCTAATGGCTTTTTTGGAAGTTCTCCACTGTGTCAGGGACAGCCACCTGGGAGCATAGAAAACAAAATTTGGCAGCATGTTCAAGCTATGAATTAAAGGTAATTCACAGTTTGAAATGAATCAGCATGATGTCCTTATGAAGAGTAATCAAACACCAAGAGGATTTTACACCAAGGATTGTGTATTGGATATTGCAACAACAAGTAATGTTGTTATTCAGAACATTCAAATCAAAAAGCACTGATGAATTCTTAACCTTGAAAGGAATCAGTTAAAAAAAAAAAAAAAAAACACAAAAAACCAGGATTCATTCAATGTTCATGCATCATTTCCAGTTCAATCACATGAACCAAAAATGTAAAATGCATCTCCAACTGGAATAGAAAGAATGTTTCTGTGTATGTATCAACTCTATATTGCATTCCAGTCACAATGCAGCCCAGGTATAATACACTGGAGTAGCTGAAGTTTTCGTATTACTAATTACAGTTTTTAGACTATCACATTAAAGCGTGAGAGTGTCGGTTGATCCCACAGTGTGGTTGATATCCTGCTTTCTGTCAGAGCATACATTCACTTAGTGTGTGTGGCAAGCTTTAATCGTTAGACTAAGTACTGCCTGTTTGTAAGAAGTAGGAAGTTCCAAAGATATTCCCTCTGGGTAAACTGGGAAAGTCATGAATACAAGGGCCTCACACTGCCATGTACAAATTATGATAAGTGAAACAACAGTGGCATGTAATTGGAACTCCATTAATCTTTAGAGAGCTCCAGTGCACAATATTAAAGGGACAAATAGCAAATGAAAATAGAAGGGTCTCTTTTGAGATGTAACTCATCTTTCATATTTGCAGTTTTGTAAGTTAGAAGTTTGCTTTGCATCCTTTTGCCTCATAAGTTCTTGGATTTGGAGCAACAATAGCCAGTCAAGATTGTATTGTTTTGTTCTACACTGCTGCAGGCTTTGCCTTTTGAGTGAACTGCAGAGTAATTGGGAATAAAATATACAAGCATTTCCTATGGACAGTTGCTTATAGAAGCAAACATGGAAAATATTTCAGCTGATGTGAAATACGTTAAAATCCAGTGTCATAATTAAAAGCCCTGTATCCTTGAAGATAAGCCCATTATTCAAAATAATTTCTAAATTAGACTTTTAATTTGTTTTCATTATTCAGCTGGCTCACATACAGTTTAACCTCCCTGTCAAAATAAAGTTATTTCCTAATACATTCTTTTCCATGATCTCTTTCTCCTGACATGTTTATAAATCAGTTTAAAAGATTGTGGGAACAGAACTAAATTAGTTCTATGATATTTTGCTGATCAATGTTGAATAATTTTTCTTCTCTATCAGAGACTTACTGCCTTTAGGACTGTCTGAGATAAGCTAACCAACTGCATTCTTGCCAGCGTTGCTGATTGCAACTCAAGTGAGCAATGAACCATTTGAATTTCCTCTGATGCCGTATAACCCTCCATTAAAAATTCAACATTTATTTGCCCTAACTAATGAGTAGCAGTTGAAATACTTTGTTCTCAAGGAGGATGCACTACTGCATCACTGCCAAGTGCATGCAATGACTGAACTGCAACCATTGAAGTGTCAGCATTAATAGACAGAAGTAAACAACACACAGTAACATGTTTGGATTCCTGATGTATTTCCCTGTCCGCTACATATCAGATCCCATTTTGGAAACTGGTTAAACTGCAAATCTGCCACAGGTTTTCCCATATTTAAATAGCTTTTTCACAGGCAGCAGCATATGTTGTGCCTCTATGGCTTAAGGCCAGTCTCAAACCAACCTCCCAATTTACATTTCTGTGGGATGGAATCACTTCCGAACTTCAGTGCAACTTCAAATATTCATTTTGAGAAACAAATGTACTTAGCAAATCTGAAAATGTAAATCTGAATAGAGCAAAGGAAGCCACCACACTCAGTACCTCTCCCGCTTGTTTGTTTTGTAACCTGCATACTTGTTGATAAAATACATATAAATGAAGTTTTTGCTTGGCTTTCTGGCTGCCATAATTTTGGCCTCACTCTGCTTCCTTTGTCTTTATCCTGACCTGTCAGTAAATTTCAGGTCCAGAGCCAGCCATTTCTCTCTCTGGATTGTTCTTCCTGGGGCTCTTTGCTCCAGTCCCTTTCATTCTTCTTGTCATGGCTTTGTAGACTTCAGTGGCCTGAGACAAGCTGAGAGAATTGTCACCCAGATTCACCTGCACCATGCTGCAAAATAGTCGTAATCGGAAATGGGTGATAAGCTTGAGAGAAGAATGGATTTTGCCAGGAAACTTGGCATTCATAACACCAGTGTGGGCTTGAAACTCCCAAATTGTGTCCTAAATACCCTAGGTAAGACTAACAGCCACTTTTCCTAATATCCCAACTTAATCCTTTGCATCTTTCCTCTGAATCCCTCTGACAACCCCAATAATCCACCACATTTTTCTCAGCTTTACACTCTCTATCCAGAGGAACTTATATTGCTACCATTATCCTTTGGGCTGAGGGCTCAGCAGGGCTCCAAAGCCTATCAATTTTCTGGCCAGAGGGCTTATTTTTTATGAAGTGAAGTTCTCACAACACCCCACGGGGCTAGGCCACGCTCACTGCATTATCCTCTGTCTTGGACAGCCCTTAGAACCACAGATTCAGAGTAGCTGTACCTTACAAATACATCCTCCCAAACGATGAAAAAAGAAAATATTCCCCACTGCTGGGCTAATTACTACTCTAAATTCCTGGAGGAAGAGCTGCTTCTTTCACTTGTGTCCATACATCTCAGAAAAATGTGTTTTGAGACTTTGCTAATGCTGTAACCACAGCTTTCCAAAAAAAATGATTCAGTCCTGGAGAAGGAGGGAAATGTCTGTAGCCTTGCTCTAGTAGGTGCAAACCAATTGTTTAATTAATATCCATGTTAAGGAAACACAGGAGGGAGTCTACAAAACTGGCAAATGAAAGATTATTTCCTAATTTCCATAGTAGCTTTTTACCCATCAAGATAAAAATAGTAAACAAAATCTGAAGGTGGTTTGGCTTTCAGGAAATTGTCCCTTACTGGAAAGTCTTGTTTAGTCAGAATGTTTAACAAAAAGATCTTTACAGGTTTCAAAAGAAATCTACCTCATATTGTCAAGAAAGATGTACATGCAGCTGTCAGGCTCATCTGGGTCTGCAGAAGCAGTAAATGTCTGCAGTAATGAGGGGTTTGCTCTCACAGCTATTTACCTACTGCACTCTACTATTTGGGCATCCCTGCTAAGTTACATGCATGTGACTGTGTTTAAGGACATACATGTGCTTTTCTGCAGTGAGAGGAATGCGAATCAGTGCTACCCATATTTGATTTAGCATGAATTTCACTAGCTCCAGACAAATTCGAAAGCCTATACAAATCATAGAGCTTCAAGTCTGGCTGTGTGTTAGACTGGAATTTTTTGTTAGGTCAGACCTTCATCTCAGCTTCTTTTTGTGGCTCTTTATGGGGAGATTGAAGAGGAACTGAAACTGGTGACCTGTCTTGACCTTTAGTACTGGATTAAAATTCCAACTTGCTGCCATGGCAACGGGGCCTTGAAAATTAGATCCTGACAGAAGCAGGGAGAAACTTAAAACTGCAACTGCTGCACTGAACTGAAGAAAGGTTGCTTATAAATGTCAGTGACAGGCTCTTAATTGAAATAATCTGCCTTTCCCTCTACCAAAAAAAAAAATACAAGGAAGAGAGAAATGAAGGGCAAAAATACGCCAAGGCAAACAAATAAACAAAACCAAAAAATGATGTCTTTTTTTTTTTTTTTTTTTTGGGTACAAATCTGTTGCAATTCGAAGCACATACTGCAGAATCCAGCACAGACTATGAGAGTAGAGGTGGCAGCAGGCAAACCTGCATGGTGAGAAAGGAGCCAGACACACACTTGCAAAGGTCTGAAACCCCCAGACCAGAATGGCAGCAGGAGCCAGACAGTGACCAGTGTTAAATCACAGGTTAACTTTCTATTTTTTTTCTCCTTTAACCTGACACCAGGGATCAAAAGAGACATCACAGTGTCTCATCTGACTCCTAGGATCCATGCAATTATCTGTTCTGTAGATGTAAAGGGATAAACATAAGCTAGATAGTGCTATTTCAGATCAAGTGTGATAAAAGTTACTCATTTTCCAATCTAATCAATGCAACAGTCAGAGGGAGATAATAGTGCAAGTCCTTCACTGCTAAAGGAGGTTAAGTTGTTTTTTTCCCCGTGGAGTGCAGAATGCAGTCGTAACCTGAAGGGAGAAGGTGCTGAGGGTCATCTAAAGGATTTCCTGCTCATTTCCACTTTGTCCAAAATCACCCTCATCCCAAAATCAAATAACCTTGAAGATCAGGTTACAACACCATCTCATGTAAACCTCTGGCTTTCCCCACACTCCCTAGGGTCCTGTGGATGCCCTGAGGGTCCCATTCACCTCCAGGAAGGACCAGAAACAGCTCCCTTCACACAGGGGAATGCTGCCTTCTAGCAGCCACTAGCAGCTCTTTCTAGAGTCCCTGTAGGGATTGCTCTTTTCTTCACCAAAAAAGCCCCCAAAACCCCAAACCATAAAAATGTAGGTTTTACATATCAGCAAAAGGATGTTTCTTAATGGACAAATAGGTACTGTTGAATTGGATTAGATGCTCTGTACGGTTATATAAGTGCTGCACAATCAGATTGGATTGTAGGTACTATACATAGCTAGATGAAAGTTTAATAGCTGTAGGTAGATGGCATTAAATTTTTGGAAGAGATTGTATCCAAACTTACTGCAAAATCCAAAGACCATGTTCAACTAGAAGACATGCACAGAAAAATACTACCTTTAGTTTGCTTTAGAATGTATTACCCAAGTATTGAATTTGTTATGTATTGGTGTAGTGTAGAATTACAAGATCAGAGGAAATGTTACAGATGTTCACAAACACAAAATTTTGCTTTATGTGTTTTATATCATTCATTGCATGGTTTAGGGTAATGTTTATCAACAGTAGTGTTCATTGTCAAGGGCAGGTAAGCATTAAGCAAGTGCAGGTTGCGTTGAAATAATGTGTTGTATCATGTTAAGAAAACACTGATTTCTGGAGTAGACTTGATAGATGGTAGAAAGCGAGTGACTAGATGAGCAATTTTCCCACAAAAGAAAATAAAATCCACTTAACGTTTCTCAGACTCTGAGTTATGTGCTTCAGTAATGTCAGACAGTTAAAAATAGAGGCCATTATTTGAAATTTCAAGTGTCAAATTAATTCCTTAAGTTAAGTTAGTTATTTCAGAGGATTTTCTGTCAGAGATGAATTTGCCCCATCCTGCTGTACACTCACCACTGTTACCATTTCCTGCAAAACACCACTAATTCTGCCTTAATTACTGTCAGACTGGACTATGGAGCCCTGGAGTATCTGGCAATAAACTTGTGTTTTGCTGGGAGGGAAGGTAAAGAACCATTTAAATAGGTTTTTGAAATAAGCATGAAATCTCTGAAGATGTACTGTTGTAGTGCAGACTGTATATCAAAATATATAAGCATCTAGTCGCAACAATGGCTTTGTAAACACATTACTGAGCAAACTATGAAAAGTAATCCACCAAGGGGCTGTTTCCCTAACTCATAAGCATGAAGTTAAGAGACCAGTGCCATAAAGAAGATATGTGCTGTTAAAAAATACTTCCTTTTATGCGAGATTATTCTGTGTTAAACCCAATAGATGATTCCTGGTTTATTTTTAGATGCATTTTTTTTTATACTTGAGAATACTTGTGTTTAAGACAAAAATCAGATATCCCCAGAAAATCTATGCATAAGTCATTAGTATGTGAACATGGGGCAAACAATTCTTGAGGATGGAATGAAAGTGCCCACATGCACCTCAGGTGGGCAGAGTGCAGCGGTGTCATGCAGCCCTGCTACAGCTACCCACTAGCTTTTTGTGGAGTTACAGTATTGTGATGGATAATGAGAAAAGCCTTCAGCACTGTCATTCCTTTTAGCAGCCTGCAGGCATGGCCTGAGGGGCGGTTGGAGCCCACATCCCAGGGCACATAGAGCCTCCCCACTCCTGAGCCCTCTGCTGGTTTGATGAACTCTCAGCTGCTCCAGGGCAGCAGGGCTGCAGGCTGCTTACCCAGGAGGAGCACAGTGTCATACAGATGTTTTGGAGGCCACAGCTTCCAACTCTTCTTGGCACATCTGTCAATCATGTGCATATCACTCGCCTCCATGTCAGCACCCTGAACCAGTTCAGAGCAGCCTGCTGCAAAATAGAAGAGGCATGAGGTAAACTGTGCTATGGTACGAATAGTTCTGATCCCTTGTTGGCATCTTACCCTGTGCCTGACTGAGGAGCTTTCCCACCATACAGAGTTGATGGATGATGTCAAGAAGGAGCAGGAGATCACAACCAGAGGATGATCTGAATTCTGGGTTGATAACCTTTTCTGTATTTACCCATCATGTCTTCTTTCAAAGCAAACAGCAGTGCTCCTGGTGACTGTAAGGGGAGTTTGCTCAGAAGAGAGTGCAGCTCACTCTCAGAGGGATTTTATTCAGGAAATTGCAAAACTTGAGTAAGAAAAGGTGTTAAGTGAATTATATACAAACTGGATATGGAATTAGTCTGCCATAGCCAAAACCCAATAAGAGCTCATGTATTGCCAATTGCTGACGTTTCTTGCAGTTTCGTAACTTGTGCAGCTATGCAAACAATGAGCTAAAAATCCAATATCACCTTCCTTCGCCAAAGGACAGAACTTTCTATGCTCTTGCTTTAGCCAAAGTGTAACCCACTATTCCTCTTATTATTAATTGACTCTTGTGAATTAAAAAAAACTACACAAGGACTGATGTTGGTTGGATCCTTGGTAATATATGGTACACAGCTCAGACTGATTAATACCAGCAGGAGAGCATTCATTGATTTTGTTTGTGTTGTTTCAGCCAGTAGAAAAAGTACCTATTTAGGAGATTGGAGAAAATGTATGTAGTTGAAATCTCAGATATGACTGCTTGAGGTGCTGTCCTTACCATGGGAGATTGAGACTTTTCGGAAGAAACAGTAATATGCCTGGCTATGAAGATTTTGCATTATTAGTATAACAGTATGGTATTTCAGCATTATTGTGTCTTTAAAGACTGAAGGCCTTAATAATCAGCTGTTGTTCATCTGTAGTAAGTTTTTAGAAGTCCATTTTGACAGGTAAAATTGCTCCATATGTAGTCTACAGAACGCACAACATGTATCTTATTAAAAAAAGAATAAAGCAAACAAAATGAATCTGTTAAATCATAATGGCTCCCAATCGTGACAAATTTGCAGATTAAAGCTCATTGAATACACATTTAAATGATAAATGATAATGGCTTGGAAAGAGTCATTATGATCTATTTCGTCAATAATCCACATTTTTTGCCTTGTAACTACACCAAGGATGAATATAATGAATACTGCCTGATGAAAAAAATATTTTGTTTATGAAAGAGAATCAGAGAAAAGAAATTCTCCGATTAACAAATTTAAGTGGTTGTTACTGTTTGTTTATATTGTTTATACATGACAGATTTTTCCCATTATTAATATTAATAATTTACCACTTCAGAGCTTGTACTCAGGGAAAAAATAAAAGCACGTTTAGACTTAGTATCCCTCAAACTGCATTTGATTTCACTGAGTTTTGGGAAGTGTAAGTAAGCAGAATGAAACAGGGATGCAGAACTGAACATTCAAGGTTTTCTGCTGCAGATTGTTCAGTGCTCGTGCGCACTCAGTCCCACAAAGTTTGTAAGCAGAGTTCAGTGGGTTTGTCGCAGGTTTGTCATGTTTCCCATGTGGAAACACGTGCACATTTTCTTAATTTACTGAGCCCTGGGACTTGCTGTGCATGCCCAGGACAGCCTTCAGGGTACTCCAGCAGTTCCCAAGTGCATTCACTTCAGTCCAGATGGTGCTGGTGTGTTTTGGCGCTCACGGGCATGCACCTGTAGAAGACCTGGTGGGGGTTTGTTGACAAAATCTTCAAATTGTGCTGAAACAAAATTTCCTGCT
>NW_008665759.1:81795-96807 GCF_000695815.1 Acanthisitta chloris
TGCTCTGTCGCCAGCTCTTGGTTGTAATCTCATGTGCACATGATCTCATGCCTGACTGGGTTAGGACTTCAGTGGCAATTGCATTTAGGACTGAGTTCATGAAGACCATTTATAAAGCAACAGCAAAACTCTGTTTGGCATGAGGGGTGAGGTGACAAAGTGCACCTTTGTAGAATATTCTGACTGAAATTAGTGGTCACAGCTGAAATTTTTGAAATCAAGTGGGTATTTTCATATTTGGCACCCAAATGCTGCAAGTATGAACTGTGGTAGCCTTATTGTGTTGCTGGATAGACTGAATGAACTAACAGTGGAGCAGGACCCCAATATACTTAGTCATAAAAGTCATCTCAGTGAAGTTACCAGAGTCATTCATCTGAAGGACATGAAGGTTCTTTTCAAGAGCCACATTTGTCAAGTACTTCTGGGCATTTTCTGTTTTCTGCTAACATACCATTGCAGATTAGCACCATGGAGCCATTTAACAATAAACAAGGCTGTTGGAATGTCATCTGTGAAAAGTAGAGCAAGATCCAGCTGTAGGACCTAGATAGCCTCCTTAAAAGAATTGGTGATTTAGGTAGTTTTCTTTTTAAAAAATTACTTATTTTGTTCTTTGATGTTACTTAGCACACAACTCCTACCCTTCCCCTTAGATATTTTCACAGGGAGCAAAAGGCTCCAAGTGGCTGTTGTCTCAGGCATTTGGTATCTGTATAAATGCAGCATTATTAGTGTCCTGTACTACCACAGTGTTTTGAATTATAGAAGTGGAGGGCTTTTTAACTTTGAACACATGCTTTATGTAAATACTAAAGTAAAACATAAGCCTGCAATGAATTTTTGTATCCCTTCTCCTGAAAGCCTTATGCCAAGTTATCCCTACAGCCTGTGGTTGAGCCTCTGGGGCTGGGGTGATGTTCCAAAGTGGCCACAAGGATGAGAGCCATGGGAACAGCTGTAGTGTCACCCTGCATTAGAGGTCCTCAGGCCAGAGCCAGCATGTCCCTGTGGCCCATGATGGCCTGAGGAGCAGTGTGAGGGCATTGCTGTGCAGGGTGATGCTCAGCTGAGCAGGGCAAAGCGCTGTGCTGCCTGTGCTCTGGCACCATGTGTGTGCTCAGTGTGATAAAAATGCCCTTACATGGGATGTGCTGGGGATACAGCCTTAATGCTTCAGAGTTGTAAAGGCAGCCAAGTAGAGAAGAGAGCGATTCCCCCTCCTCCCTGGCTGTCCGTGGGTGCTGGCCCCAGTGGCCCCGGCCAGCACGGAGCTGGCCCCTGTGTTTTGATAACCAGGTCGCTCGGTGTGTGGCCAGCTCCAGCCGCCCGATCCCTGCAGTTGCGTGAGGCACTGTTATGGCTGGGCTAATGACTTGAAAACTCCTCGTTAAATATTCCTCTTGGCAAAGTTTGGTTCATAGATGGTCTTGGGGAGGAGGGAGGAGGGATTCAGTCCCAAGTGTTAAAAAATCAGCTTTTTTTTACGCCTTTTTCCGTAATAAGATTCTCTCAAATGACTTGCTGCAGTAAATGCGTCTTTTTAAATTTGAAAAGTTCAGTTCTAAATTCAGGGGTGGCCCTTGGGCACTGTGCTGGACGATCCTTGTACATATTACAGAGTGATTATTGACAGAGTTTAGCTTTATTGACCCTGTTCTCCTAATTCCTACCAAATTTTCTAAATGTGCTCTTTGAAATCCCTACAGCACACTGCAGATTTGGGGTAATTTCAGAGCTGCACCTGAGATTATTGCTTTATTACCTTCCTTCCTTCTATTCCCTTCCCCAGACTGACCAGTCCTCTGACATTTCTTTTTCAATATATTCTAAGCAGAATATGTGTGTTTGTCCTTTCTACAGCTTTCCACTTAGCATTTATCCAGAACATCAGATCAGTTCTGTTGATTCAGGTACTTTCCACTCCTGCTCAACCCATTTCAGAAATGGACTTGCCTGTGCTAAAAATATTTTTTTTTCAGCAGTTTGATAGCTTTGCCAATGGGTTCAATGAAAACAAATGACATGTTTATTCCTGTATTGACAGCTGTCAATGCTTTGAAAGGCTGTAAACTTTCTACCTCTCCAAGTTCCCCAAACAACTTGCACCTCTCCTCCTCCCAGCACCTGCCATGATACAGTTTCTTGCTGGAGGGTTGACTTGACTCATTTTTCCCCACTGTCAAGCTTGCACAATTGAGGGATAAAAATCCTTCTTGAATTAGTGAAGAAAAGCTGAATATTTAATTTCTGCACAGGATTCTGGGGTTGATAACTTACAGCTACTCATCATATAAATTAAGTACAGTTTGTGCTTAAGTGCTTTTTTATTAGACACTGCTGAGATTGGTAATAGCAGGTATGTACTTCGAATTTTAGAGAAAGTTACTTGCTCTGAAGTGATTGAAAAATCAAGTGGTATGCCTATCTTTGGATAGAAAATCATTCTAAAAATTAGAAGAGCAAGTTTTTTCCCTTATTTACTGCTTCCACCTTCCTTGGAAATTACTGCATTTTATTAATACTCAGGGTGCCTAGAACATCACCAAAGCATTTTCTTAATTTCAATCTTTTGCTATAATGGCAAATTAGATGCTTCTTTTAAGGGTTAACTTAATTCATACCAGGTCTAATGTTCTCTCATATGTGAGGTGATAGAAAAATACCATCCATAAAACATTGCCTAAATTATTATTTTTTTCAGAACTTTTCACAGAACATTCAGCTGAATATTGAGAGGAAATATTTACTTAGAGAAAATAGTTATGTACTTTGGGAGTCTTTGTCCCCCTTTCCAGTTTTTTCAGGCGGATAAAAAAAAAATAAAAATCTTAGTTTAATTACAGAAACCGTCTCTGATTCTGTCCAAGCAGAATGTGTAGTTGGAGGCACAGAAGTGTTCAGAGGAACTTCTCTGGGTGGTGATTGCATTTCAGGTTGAGCGTGGCAGAGCAGGAGGTATTCTTGTTGCTTGTATAGTCCTCACAGACATCATCATGAGTCAGAAAATCTTTAGAGAAGAAAATGGGAAAGTAAGAAACAAAACAGGAAAATCAGCTTAACTGTGCCCAGCCAAAGTCAGCTCTGCTTCTGTTTCTGTTGCAGCTTTCTCTGTGGGACTAAGGAATTGCCCTAGGCTAAGTTTGTCAAGTTTAGGTGCTTGGTAATGGTTATTGTGCAAAACTGAACTGTTGCTTCCTGGCACACACTTGGCCTGACAACCTTACCCATGCTCCTCAGGAGTTGGCTTGTCCAGGTGTGCAGTTTGTGTGTGTGATGCTTTAAGTCAAAACAGATATTAATCATGTCACAGTGCTAGGGAGCGTGGAATATCATAGATGAAGAAAAACACAGATGTGGGGGAAAGATTAATTTGTTGTTAAGGCATTAAATTGGTGCTCAGGAGAATTTGATTTTAATTCCAGCTCTAACAGGGACTTCCTGTATGACCTTTTGGAAATTATGTCTCTGTTCTCAGTCTGTAAATAGGAACAATGTTGTTTTTTTTCCCACTCCCTGCCTCTGCAGTTTAGAGAGTAGAGCTATAAAGCAAGGACTCTCACACGATGTCTTTATACTGACCCAGCATCAGGGACCGTGGTCTCTCTCAGTACGGTCACATGTGTATGATATGGAACAAAGCCATGGATAGGGAGAGGAAAAACGTAAAATTGCAGAGTGGATATGCATGTCACTGGTTAAGAATTTACAGAATTTAATATGGGATGATTGGAAAAAACCTAGTGAAAACATTGCCTGTTATAGACTGATTTTTCTAATTTCTTAGACCTCTGTAGTATAAGAGGCTTCTGTAAAAAAAAACAAAAAAACAAACACATTAGTCTAATCTCTGTTAAACTCTAATAGGACTTTTTACATAAGCTGGTTTTTAGCATGCATTTGGGATGAGTGCATTACCCACGAGTAGTGAACTCACAAGTGAGTTATGTGGGTAATCCCAAACGAGTGCCAATAAAACTGTTATAACACATAGCATCATTATGGAATTCGTTTATGCCACATCTTTTACAGGGGGGAAAAAACTATTTTGGTCATATATTAGAGAGTTTATAATTTGTTTTACTGGTGCTGTTTTTCACATCCCTTTGCCTCTAAAGCCAGGCCAAGTGAATACCAGCAATCCTAGAAGGAAGGGAAAATTAGAACAAACACATGTTTGAAATCTCTCTGAAAATAAAACAAGGGCCAGATTCTAATCTCCTTACTCATACCAAACACCACTGTACCCCTTGAATAGCTCCATAGATTACTTTGGGACCATTTGTCAAGTGAAGTGTTATTTGACATGTGTGGCAATACCCAGAATTGGCTCAATCTAAACTAGCTTTTTCCGTTTAAGCCCTCCAAAGCTTGCTGTCTTCAGTGGTTAGAAACACATATTTACGTTTTTTATCGCATCAAAAAGAAGAATTCTCACGCTGCTTAGAGGCCTTATTTAAGCCCCTTTTTAACAGAGTTGGGTGATGTGGAGCAGAATCCCAGCACTTTATAAAGCTGAGACAGAGAAAAGCCCTCCTATAGTGGTGGCTGGCAGGCAGAGCACACTGCTTCCCACCCCATTTGATGGGTCATTTTTTTGCAGCAGAGATTGAGGAGTTTGAGCCTTCCATTTTCACCAGCTGGAATCAGCAGCTTTACAAACCCCACCTCATACCACTGACAGAACACATATGAACTTGTTGCACTGATGTAATACCCTTCACCCCATCACTTCAGCATGTTAGCTGCCATGTCCCATATTCAGTTCTTCTCCTCTTGGGAGCAGTTTTTTCACCTGAGAGACTTGAATCCTATATCTTTTTTAGTGTAAATACAGTGCATTCTAAGAGAGAGTTTTTATCTCTCTGTTGTTTTCTGCTGCTGTGTTAATTTTATTGCCAAGATCAAAGATCCTGAACTAGTAGGCATAAGTCAACAGAAGAACTTGACTTGACTTTATTGAGAGCAGGATCAGGCCATAAACATCCTGGGTTTGTTCTTTTGTCTCAACTTAAATAATTCCACCGATAAAATGCACTGTCTGATGATGGCTAATCAAGGATTGCTGCTTAAAGCTCCACACGTAACCTAGCTATCTCCACATTAACCTCCTCCTTTCATTTCCTTGGTTATGTTCAATAGGAAACTGTTATTGAACTGCAGTGTTATGTTCATAGAAGCCATTTGATTAATTGACTATGTTTTGAACTCTTGCGACCCGAGCCTGAAATATAGCTCAGACTAAAGTGACAGAAGCCCAGCAATGGGATGGGGGTATAAAAGAGCACCAGTGAACTGTCCATGGGCAGCCCACATTCATGTCCATGTTTATGCTTGTAGAACTTGCTAAAAGTAAAGACAGATGTCCAGCTTATCTCATGTAGTCAATAGCAATAATAAGTACGGATGCTGCTCACTGCGAGTTGAGCCTACTCCTGCTGTCACTCTGTCTTTATGTATCCACAGGGAGAAAACCTGGAAGGCAGGCAAAAAAAAAAAAAGAAGTATTGCCAGAAATCCCTGTAGGCTATCTGAGAAGGAGCGGATGTGTAAAGCATTTCTTTCTGCATAAACATTTAGAAATCAAGCTCTCATAAGTCAGGGATCCACCAAATGTGGTGTGAAGAGGCAGATGAAGCCTGCCTTCTGGCATGCCAGCGTTTGCTGATTGATTTGGAATGCAGAAGAGACCTTTTTATTTTTATTTTAAAATTTGAACCACATCTTAATACGAATCAGGTGAAAAATAAATTGAAAAATAGCAAGCCTGAGATTACAGATGTGCCAGCTTCATATTGTTCAGTTTAGCTGAGGTCATAGTCAAGCCCATCAAGTTCACATCGTTTAGTGTGCGGCCACTGAGGTAATATTCAAACAAAAGAAAAGCAGTCAGAATGCTGATATGCTCCTACTTTGCCAGCTGGCCTCATTCAGCTGTGCAAAGCACACTGGCTTCAGCTATGTAAGGAACTTAAATCAGTAAGGAATACAGGTTTTTAAAAGGATATGCTGCTCCAAACAGCCCACTCGTGCTCCAGCTCGCTGACTTTAGATCAGTCATAAAGAGGAAATACCTCTCCTAATATGCAGTTTCATATACTGAAATTTAGAATGGAAGAGCTGTGCTAATGATGATACAGTTAATTTAGACAGAGGATTTTTTCAACGGGGGACATTTCTATTCTGCTCAGTAGTTTAGAGAAAGCTTGAACTTCCTAGAAAGCCTACAAGTAGAATTACTGGCATCCGTTCCTCCTCCATACTGGTGATGTTACCATGCTGGTTCCCTGCACACAGGTATAGATTTATGTAGATTAATTTGGTATAGTACAGTGAATTGCCACTATGATATATATTTTAGAATTACTTCCTAGCACAGCCTAATGGCTGGAATCAAATAAAACATAAAAGTAGATTTATATAGATTGCTGTATAAATCAGATAAAGCTTTATGTTACCTAGCATTGGTAATGGAAGCTTTTCCTGCAAATAATATAGAAGTTGTTCGTGTAATATTTTCATTATTTCAGTGAGAGTAAAGCAACAAAAAAAGAAGAAAAGAAATAAACAAGTCTATCGGGCTTAGCCACCATTAAACATCATTAACTACAATTTTGCCTGACAAGTTCTCTCATCTGCTGATGGGTAAAATGGTAGAAAAGTAGACTGAACAATTGCATAAACCCAAATGAAATATGCCCTTGTATTCTAAGTGTGCGCAGTTCAGTCAGTTAAAATAGAGCAATTTATTATGCTTTAGCAGCTTGAGCTTAATCTAGTTTTAAATAGATCTCTTTTTTTTTAACTTCTTGCTGAGATTTAACTGGTTTGAGAAGACACATGATATAGTGCTACACAGTCTCAGCTCACTCTCTCACTAGTTTACTTTGAAATAACTTTAATAGAGTGCTGCTGATGAAAATGACTCACAGGAAATGTAGATGAGCCTTTAAACAACAGTGAATACATTTGTTTTGTTTGAAATGAGTGGATAAAGTCTTAATGGAAGAGTCCAGACTACAGAGTGAAGAGAAAGGAGATGGGTGTAGCAGGCAGAGCCGAGTGGTCAGCAGCATCCTCCCGGGGGTCTGGGGACTCTCCCAGGTGCTGCTGCCTGCCACATGGCATCCCCTTTTCATAAGCTTCTCAAGGTTAATATCTCTCAGCATTTTGGGCCAGCCTATCAAATTTCTTACTGGTCAGTTTTTAATATCAAACTGCTAGTGTGAACCACTGTGAACCACTTTGCCATATTGGCCACCCGTTGTCAGAATAGGTTGGAATGTTTATCAAAATCTCCTCACATAATATAGGCAAAGCTCTCACCTGCCTGCATTCAAAGTGTGCTCTGCTGTTCCTCGAGGCAGGGAGTATGTGACCTTTACTGAGGAGAATATTTTGACTGTAGACATTTTGTTTGATATTATGCTGTAGTTTCCCACTTATTTATTAGATCCCTCAGCCTTTGTGGTTTTTCACAAGTGATTCTGTAATTATACCAGCTGTGATAAATACTTTCTTGAAATCTTACTCAAGGAAGTTTAGGTCAGTCCCATTGCATGTGGAAGGAAATAAGCATCTAACTTAGTGTCTGCAGTGTTGATTGATACAAGCAGCCATGCCATATGCATATAAACTTGTGCATTTATATTAGATCCCACAGAAATGGAAGAGGGATGTGTTTCCAGGGAATTTCATGTATGTGTAAGAAGTTCAGCAACC
Organism: Acanthisitta chloris; assembly: GCF_000695815.1. Lineage (NCBI taxonomy): Eukaryota > Metazoa > Chordata > Aves > Passeriformes > Acanthisittidae > Acanthisitta > Acanthisitta chloris. Next base: position 89,518 of record NW_008665759.1, read on the forward strand.
AAGAGACATCAAATTCTTTGCATAACTGGGGACTCTGGCTGGCACAGGCTGCTCTAACCATAAGATGATGGATCCTTTCACTTTCAGGTTACTGGTTCAAATTCAAGGCAGATTGGTAGGGAACAGAAGTCATTATACTCTCAGAGCTATGCGGTGGCCTATGAGAAATTAAGTTCTCTGTCAGAGTCTAATGGATACATATCCAAATCCAGAAGTTGTAAGCCTAACTGGCATTCTTGTTGATAGCAGAGGCATAGAGGCCAAGGACTGAATGGGCATACAGATGGAATTTCCTCTCCTTGTCCTGAGCTGGGTTAAAGACCAGTAGGATGTTTGTGTTACTGCTGCATATGATATGAATGTTTTCTGGATTGAGAAGGGACTGCAAACTTCAAAAGCATTCATGGAGTCTTAAATCTTCCTAAAAGCCCTAAGCTAACTTTTTTTTAATTTAGTGAAAAAATTGCTAAGAATGTTTGTTGAACTGGCTGAAGCTTTGAGGTGTCTTGACTAAAAAAGTAGGGAGAAAAATGTTTTAATTAAAAGTCAGAGAATACCAGGAAAATCAGGAGAGGGAGACTGTGTGTACTGTTCTTTCTTATGAATGACTGTTTAAACAGAACCAGATTCTCTGGTCTTTAAAATGTCTTTTCCTAGAAGAAATTTGCTCTTTCCTAATAAAAAGGAAAAAGAAAAGCATTAAAAAGAAAAAAAGAATGCACCCCCCAGCTGACTGCCTGAGGCAGCTCTATGGCCATGAGTATGTATTGTGATCAGAGACTGTATATCTCTAAAACTCCTTGATGGAATGAGTTTTAATTTGGTTTACAGAAAGCTTTAGGGGATATGGCTCTCTACAAATTAGACCACAGGAGCTATAAAATGAAGGATGTCCTCCCTAATTAGAAACAGTGGAGCGGTCTGCTGTTCTTCCTAGCTGCAGCCTCATGGGTACTCTCTCACAAGTGAACTCTGGGCAATAGATGCTTCTCTAGTAACTCTTATCTGTCTTTTTGCTGGAGGTTATCTGTCATCCAATTTTCTGTCACCATTTCTGTACACACCTTTCTGCGTAGCTGTGACAAGTTCTTAACTGAAGTTTTGAATGGCTGCTGCAAAACGAAAATGCATATGTTGCTCAGTGATTAGTCACCACTACCTGAGTGGCTTATTTATTTTAAATACTAGGAAATGGTTCTCAGACTCAGGTGAACATGGCAGTCAGTTCAGGAGGTTCCTTTTGCAGTGTGCAGCTGCAACTGTTTTCTCATGCCTCTTCTGATGAAGATAACAAGATTTAAGGAGAGGAATATGGAAGGACTGAAATAAATTACGCTTTATGGTAATCAAATTCAATGTTCTAAACACATTTTTTAACAAGAAAGTGTTCATCAAACTGGGATCCAGAATTTGGACAAGAAAATAATCCAGTTATTGAACTATGGGTAGAAAAGAAATGGAGCCTGAAAATCTAATAGTGGGATGTCTACAGCTTGTCATTTGGGCCAAATGATAAAACCAGATTTAAGCTTAACTGCAAAAGGGCATTAAGCATAAATGCACAGCAGTACAAAATCAGCTACAAATGTATTTCCAAACTGCATGTGAAAGGAAAGCTGAGTGTGGAGCTGAGGTGGGAAGTATTCAGAGACTGTGCTTAGGCAGCTGTAATTTTACTTTTTTAATTGTCGATAAGGGAGGACATCCAGGCCCTTAATTCATCAACATCTTTTCATGTGGACTTATATGGAGTAGGACCAACGACTGCTCCAATGAAAGCTTTAATTTACTTGTGACATATTATTTCCACTAGGAGTTGTTGTAGATCAATCTAAGAACAATTACTAGGTGAATAAAAAAAGGGGGAAAAAGAGTCAAGTATTACCCTGGAATGTAAGTAAAAAATGGAAATTTGGAATCAGTCAAAATATTTATTTTCCTGCCCAGCGTGGGGTGTTACTGACAGGAAAGGGCTGTATTTTTAAGTGTGATTGCTGTTTAGATTTTACCAGAATATATAACTGAACATGTCTCATGACCGTCTTATTTTCATGTAGTATTTCATCCTCCGGCTTTGTGGGGGAACTTTATGCCAAGAGAACTCACTGGAGACTGAGTGACAGATCAGGCTGTTGTCCCACATTCCCTTTCTACTAAATCACAGTTTTCTTTAGATGGAAGGTGGCTATTGTGAAGCTGTCAAACTGAGGAAAGTTAAATGGGCTGAAGTGAAGGCTCCTGCTAACAATAGCAGCTATCTCTGTCAAATGAAAGCTCAGCAGACAGTTACAAGGCAATTCGGCACTGATGGGTGGTCGATTAAAAACAACAAAAGGCAAGATGAATGAAAGGGGAAAATCCCTATTACTTTGTGGTAGGAGCAAGGGGAAAACCAAAAATAAAATAAAAAGCCCACCTCACCCAACCCCGTAGCAATTGGAACAGACTTGTAGTTAGCATGACCTTCATCATCTCAGATATGGCACAATAAAGCTGACAAGATTATTTTCTCTTCAAGCAGTGCTGAGGTATTTTCATTGGCAAAAATCTGGAAAAGTAAAATAAATGCAGAGTTCAAGGCAATTGAAGAATTCTTGAATCTGATAACAGCTGGAACATAGTGCCACCAGGAAAAATAGCTGGGTTTTGTACTAAAAAATTATGACTTGATCATTTTTTTACAGTGTCATTTCTGAGATTTTGAAGGTTACCCTATAGACAACCAGAAGAGGATTAGAGAGAAATTATCTTTGAGCTCAAGGGAGCACCAATTTAAATTGGATTTGAGATACAACTTTTGCATTACCTTAGGAGATGAAAGGTAGTGTTGTGCCCTGATAGTTACCCAACTGCCTAACCATATGTATCAACTGGATTAGTCTGTAGATTAACAGCTCATGCACCAAGTGCAAGGTGTATGGTGCAATTTCCTCTTCGTGGGACTCATCCTTTTTCAATTGAACTAACATCAAAACTAAGCAAACGTGGGGAGGGCTTTGCAGCTTGCATGTCAGACAAAAGGTAAATGTACACACTTGTTCCTTGGAAGATAATTGTCACTAAGACTTAGGCTTGCTACAGCAGGTGTGTAGAGTAAGATGAGAAAATACAAAAGTAACAGTCTAGGAAAAAAGGTGCATTATGTCCTTGTAACCATCCTGCTAGAAAATCAAGTCTTGAAATCCTACTGAAATTTGGTGGGAGGCAAGCACCTAGACTCACTTAGATCCTATGAAATTTCCATTCCTTCCCTCACAATTTAAATGCTAGGATAAAAAAGCCAGAACAAATATGTTCTTTCACAGCATACAGTTAGGACTCAGGTTTCTGCCAACAGTGGAGTTAGGGTTCAAAGAGATTCTGAAAAAAGATTGGAATAAAGAATTCTAGAGACACATATGCTTCATGAGCATAATGAACCAATGTCTCATTCCAGTTGTGTCAGGAAAAATCATTCAGTACTAACAAATTGTTCCATTGAACAGCCTCCTGTGTCAAGATGCAGAACTACATGTGCCACAGACCTGATCCAGTCTGACCATTTTGACATATTATTATTATATTATTTGTCTTTGTAAAGTCATGACATCATTAGAATTTATGAATGTAATTAAGTTTAGTCTGCATCATCTCTAAGTTTTGCCCCTTGAAGAAGACATTGAGTATCCATGTATCAGTTTTATGTACTAATATTCTTGTCTATTTGTCTGATAATAACATTGAGGTACTTAAGTCATGGACAAAGAAACCAAGTGCCAGACATCATATAAATGTACCCAAAAAACCCAAAAATAGTGGTATTCTGGAATTTTCTTTTTCAGGAATGTTTTTAGCACTGAGGACCATGTTTTGGGTTTTAAGGGGGTTTTGATGGTAGTATGCATTTCATCTCATAACTACTGTGGTATGAAAATAATATTAATCTCTCAGAGAATCAGACACAATGTTCCTCAAAGCCTGTGTGGTAAAGGAAGATGAGGGTGGTCTCAAGATGAATTTGGCAGAGAGATGTTAAAGCAGAGAGCTGCTGAAGGAGGTAGTCTTTCTCTTGATCTTCAAAGTGGCAGTGTATTTCATGTTCTCATTAGGATCAGAACCATGATTGCAACTTGAAGGGTTTGCTCTCAGTATTTATTGTCCAGCAGGTCAAGGGAGGTTGTTGTCCCCCTCTACTCTGCCCTTGTGAAGTTCTGTCTGTAGTGCTGTGTCCAGTTCTGGACTTCCCAGTTCAAGACATGGAGCACTGAGGCTGAGTCCAGTGAAGGGCTACAGAGATCATGAGGGGTCTGGACCATCTCTCATATGAGGAAAGGCTGAGGGAGCCAGGCTTGTTCAGCCTGGAGAAGAGATGACTGAGAGGGGACCTCATCAATGCACACAAATATCATATGTCATATGATGGGACCAGTGGTGCCCAGCGACAGGACAAGTGGTAATGGACACAAACTGAAACAAGGGAAGTTTCATCTGAATAGGAGAAACTTCTTTGCTGTGAGGGTGACTGAGCACAGGAACAGGCTGTCCAGAGACAATGTGGAGTCTTCTCTGGAGATATTCAAAACCTTCCTGGATGCAATCCTGTGCAACCTGCTCTGGGTGAACCTGCTTTACCAGAGGGGTTGGACTAAATGATCTCCAGGGGTCCTTTCCCACCCCAACCATTCTGTGATTCTGGAATTAGGTATAAGTTGTGTCAATGTCTACTGTAGCTGTTTAAATCAACAACTGAATATTCCTTTCTTGGTTCCTCCCACCTTCTTTCTTCCAGCATTGTAGAGGGCTCTGCAAGCACGAATTAGCAGATAGCTCAAAAGTAACCTGGGCTTCCTAGGGAATATGAAGAATGGAGAGTGTATGTACATGAGGGGAGTGTGGCTGTGGGGAAATGCTAGATTTTTCAGAGTTGCCCCATTTGCCGGGATACTGAAAAATGTAACCTCTGCAGATTTAAGGACAAAGAATGGTTTAACCATGTGGCACAATTTATAGGGTAAACAAACTTTCAGGAGGAGGCAACAGTATGAGAAAACATTTTTTAACATGTGCAGAAGGCACTGTTAAATTATTTCAGTGCCATAATTCAAAATGCTGAGGAAAATTCTCCTGTATTATAGCCAGAGCAAGATTGGATCTGTAGCCAAGTACATCAACGTAAATGTTCAGCTGTCTGGGGAAATACAAGTCTTACATTGTTACTTAGGGGAAAATGTGCACAGACATGGTGGAGCCCCTTATGAAACAATCCTCATTTTGTTAAACAATAGGATCAAATTTTCAATCAGGTTATCTAGCATATTGCATTCTTCAAGCTTGCCAAGCAAAGAGAACTATCAGCATGAAGATGGATATATTTTTACAGAATTAATGATGTATGAAATCTGGAAGTGGAAACATACATTTTCATTTTATCCTCTAATTTTTCTTTTTACATTATAAGTGAAAGGAAATGGTTGGAAGTATTTGCAGTTATTCATATCTGTTTATCTTAGAGTGATTATCAGAGCAAACAGTGTCAGGCATTGTGTTTGGATCTGAGCCTGAAAAATAGTGCTTGCAGGAACAAGGATTACTTGCATGAGTCAGTGTTTTCAGGACTGTGCTCGGTACTTGATTTCTCTCATGCATATGCAATGCATTATAAATCATCCAGATTCAGAAATCATTTAAGTATTTTATTCATTTATCCAGTCTATTTATATTAGTTTTAGTCTTGCTTGGTTTTATCCCCTCTATTTACATTAGTTTTAGTACTGCTTGGATGAATCTGTTTATCCATTTTTAGACTGATCAACAGAATGTTCATTTAAGGATAGAACTGAACAGTCCTACCAAAAATTCATTTCTCTTTACAAATTCTGTATCAGATCCTGTGGATTCTTAATGTAGGATTTAGCAGCTACATGGGAAGTGGCTTTAAAAACTGATCACAAATTAGTGCCATGAAAATAAATCTCACCTTCCCCAAGATCACCTTATCTTTGCTTTCAGTGTGGATTTTTGGTCATTAATCATCCCCATGTACCACGCTTGGTCCTGCAGTATTTTTCATAGAGGTGTGATGCCTTTGCAGCACTGAAAGCCCCAGTCAGTTCTCCCATGCACGCATAAGCCCCTGGTACTTGCTCTATGGCTGAGCCCTGCTCATTATTCACCATGCAGCATCAGCAGGCCACTACACAGGACTTGCATCCCCTCTTGAAGTTCTGCTTTGGTAATACACAGCCCTGAAAATCTCTAAATCAAGCGCCAAGCTTAAAGCATTGTTTAAAAATCTGACATGTGGCAAATTCGCTTTTCTCCATATGCACAAACACCGATTCTGAAGCTGAAACTCCCATTCTCCATAGCCTAACATATCACTGATAGCCATGTCATGACTGCATTGCGTTGCCTTTTCAGTATTTGCTAGTGGGAGACCTCCCTCTACCAGACTTTATTAAACATTTTGAGTCTTCCTTTTGAACATGGAAATAATTACTTTGCAGTTTTATGGAGCTGTTGTTCATTTGCACTGAAATTAAGAAGCCAGATCCCTTTATTGGGTTACAGGACACTCATCCCTGATAATTCATTCTTGAGGACTAATTGACCCCAGGGATTTAAACACATCAGCCCAAGATCCCTGTCAGGGAGTCTTTGTTACTATTCCTCCACTCATGAACTTTTTATTTACTTGGAACTCTGTTCTCAGGATCCAAGCACCAGGCAGCTGCTCTGATTTCCTCACTTAGAGCTTTTTCTGAGAGTCTTTCGGCTTTTCAGATCCACCCTTATTTGTGAAGGGTAGATAAAGTAAGCTCATCCTATGAAGAAACACTGGAAAACTACCCTTGTTCTCCAGAGGTCCTGCCAGAGGACTGTTCCTGGGCAGTGAGAAGCAAGAAGCAGACATCCCCCCATGTGTGGCATGTTGGAGGTGTAGGACACCCACTGCCCAGCTCCTTGCAGTCCTAATGCCCAGAGGAGAAGAACGGAGTTCATCTCAGTCTTTGCTGCCTCTATAAAGTGCCTGGACTCAATGTTGTTCCTATTGCTAACGCTGAAGTGCAGTCTCTCTCCGTGGCACTGAACTCTGAAGACAGCAGTTTGAAATTAGGGGCAAATAGTTCAAATGGCAGAAAGAGATGCAAAAATACATCAGTATCAAGGTTTTCACAAAAAAAGGTTTTTCTGCTTCCACTCCTGACCAGATTATCGAAGCTTCAGATTTACCAAACACAACTCATTTCAAATTTGCAGAAACACAGGAACTCTGCTCTTCAGATATGAGATTAGTCTATGTAAGGGGGA
>NW_008665759.1:96831-99395 GCF_000695815.1 Acanthisitta chloris
AATGTCATGTTGGTACTGACAGCTCATCAGACAGCTCCTTGAAGGACTCACTTTGTTACCAGATTAAAAAAGGAGTAGAATAAATGATAAAAGAATATACAATGAATGAAATTGATGTCCTTCCATATGCACTGAAGAACATTGGGTAGATGAGCCAGTCCTGTGTTATTTGTTCCCTGTTGAACAAGTTTCTTTAATATATTTCCTGGTATGATTTTTTAAAGTCACCTTTGCAAGTTGCTGTAGAATTATCAATCATTGTTTAACTGCGTGCTAAGTTCCCATAGCCTTTGTGTGTAAATATGCCAACTGAAGGCTTGTTTACCAGAGGAAATACTGGTGCTCTGGCTGGGAGACAGTTTTAATCAAATACGGTTGGAGTAAGCAGGTGTTTTTCATGTGGAATGTATTGGAAATGAGAATGTATCACAGAAATAGCTTTTGGACTATATATTGCTCTTGATAAATAGCAGAACCCAAAATTATATCAGCCATTGCAGTTAATCAAAGGGAAAATAGTAAAAGCTTGGTTCACGGTGGCATAACTTGGCCCACTAAAAAAGGTGGGGTCCTCATTTTTATTTTTAAAAATCTCAAAGAATACAAGTTTTACACTGACATTTTTAGAAACTATTAGTCTCTCCCTGTATTTTTCCTGGACCCATACTTTTCTTTGTTCTTGTCTTTCTTTTCTCTTTTCCACCCTTTTTTGCTTCAATGATGCATCGTACTCAAGCCTTGCCAAACAGAGATACAAGTTGTACTGAGTCATCACTGGACAGTGAGGGAGACACAATCTAATAGAGAATTCACTTCTCTAGGGCAGAAGGCAAAAATGGTGCTATTAATGTTATTGTTATAAAAATATCTACCCGCCATCTTGAAACAAAAGGATGCTGCTTTTTGTGATTTTTTAAAACTTTCTATTACACTGTTACAATATTTTGACCCAGTTCTGCTCTGATTCTGTTGGAAGCATTGTTTGGGCAAAGGATTGGACCACAATATGGATGTGAAGTTGTTGGATATTCTAGAGCATTACTCGTGCTAAACATGCAGACTTCCATCTATGCTTGTAATACACAGATAAAATTTGGCAGTAGGTTTCTCTCTCCTCCTAAAGTTCTTGTCTCAGCTTTAATGAAAAACAAAATGCCTGTCAACAGAGCAGTAGTTAAAATGCACTTAGTAGCAACTTAATATCTTAGTTGCCTTGAAGAGCTTTTTATACATAGACATTAATGGATGGCTGGATAAAGAAATTCTTCTACTGAAAGAATTAATTTTGCTTAATCCTTTTGAAATTAAGAGATGATACGGAGAGATGAGTAATGAAGTGCACTCTCTAATTGTGAGGTACCTAATAGATAACCACAGGGGTTACTTCTCTCTCACCAGCTGTAATTACACTAATTACTGATATGGTGCCAGGAACGCTAAGGCAGGCTGAGTGTGACAACACAAAATGGAGAGTGTCTTAGCAAGGCATCTTTCTCCATCAGCTGGGCCAGAGGGAGGCTGACCATGTTATGAGGCTAATGTGTGTCTTCTCCCATGGGAGAGAAGAGACCAGGTCCCTCTGTTGCTCACAGGCTGTTTTGCAGAGAAGACACAAAACTTGACTTCAGTTCTTTCCAAGGGGAAGTGCTTTCAGGCCAGAGACTAAGGACTTGATCTAAACCTTGAGGAAATTAGCCCTATTCAGGCCACTGAAACTGCTTAAATGAGCAGAAGTTACTTCTGTGAGTAAGAGTTTGTGAGACTGACCCCATCATTGACAAGAATGTAATGAAAGAAAATGGTGGATGAGGAGAAGGAAAAATTAATAAATTATATTTAAGTGTGTATAAAATTGCTGGACAAATGGCCCTGACTATTAAGGTAAATGGTGCTTGTAAATTCCATTTAATCTTCTGAGATTTTCTTTTACCGTAACTCTTACAATATCTTAGAGAAAATAATCTAAAGATGACTTGCACATTTCAGCAAAAGACTGAATATCAGCTCTCAAGTTTTATTGATGGGATATTTTAAAACAAAAGATCTTCTTTTTCCTTTGGAATTACTCTACCATTTATTTTCATTTCCCCAGGTTTTTTTTGTTCACTGTATTATGAAATTCTCTGGGGAAATCTATTGTTAGATGTTTTCACATACATAGACCCCCTTCTTCCCCCTTGATAAATGATAAAATTGTGCTCCAATGTGTGCAACACATTCTTGAAATACATCTGAATTCCATTATACAGTTTGTCATTTGCATGATACCTTTTGAGTTACCACTCTCAGAGAAGCCTTATATACTACAGAGAAATGCACTAGGAAAATGAAAAACAAGTTCAGTATGAAGTCCACAGGGTAAACTGGCAGAGATTGTGTTGAACTGATGTCCTTATTTCCATGAAAGTTCAGGTGTAGAAAAGGTTGCATCTCAGTGCTAGTCACTCTTTGGATGGATGGTGTTCCTTCTACGTAAGTTTTGCTGCAAGCAAGAGCAACAAGGACTTCATAGCTCAGAATGGCAATGTACTACTTTTTCTCACCTCAAAGACATTTACTTGATT
>NW_008665759.1:99412-100133 GCF_000695815.1 Acanthisitta chloris
AAGTATCATGAGTGAGATTTGCTGTAACAGTCTAAACTCTCTGTTTAATATTGGAATGGGTGACAAGTCCTGTTGGAAAACTGTATAAAACAGACTCTGCCCCACTGAGAAGCAGAAGCCATAGTGGGATTTGTGTAATCATTTGACATTGTCTGTTAAGACAACAGATATAAGTGATGTACAGAGACTGATTATGTTTAAACTGGATTATTATCATGGCATATTTTTAATGATATTTTTGGAAAATGAGTAACGAGTCAAAAAGACAAGATAAACATAATAAAGTTATTATAATAGTTCATTCTGATTTTTGTCCATCTCATCATGTTCTGAGGCCTGATAAAAGTTAAAGGCTCCTAAAATCAGTATTTTGTTCTTACTATTTCTAGTGAGACTTTTACAGAACTCATCCTAATAAAGCCCTTGTTCAGCCATTTGTCTAGCTAAGTTTGTAATGTAGGAACAATCTGCTTTGGGAGCCAATTCATCCCTGGAGGAAGTGGGTATTGTAGTCAGTCAATGAGATTGCCCCTACTTACACCAGAGATAAATGTGTTGCTTTGTCCTAACGTTTCTGCTTTGCAATAATTTCACATTCCAAATTATAAACCTCTGAAAATTGTAGATTATAATAAATGTGCTGACACAACTTTAACTGTTACAGTAAATGGCATTGCTCTAATAATGAAATAAAAAATCCTACTTAATCCCATTCTTTCCC
>NW_008665759.1:100161-100833 GCF_000695815.1 Acanthisitta chloris
AAGACAAACAAGTACATGTATATTCAATAATAATGTCAGCTGGGTCAGAGAAGAATAGGAAATAAAATGAATTCATAACACCTCTGGAGATAGCTTTCTGATACAGGCAGTTTTCTCTTTGATTTGCCCTCATTGACAGTATTCATTGTAATTTTAACATAGCCACCAAACTGGCTTTTATTAATAGCTGTCCTGATCTTAATAACAAATACACTCTGTAATCTCCAGTCTGGGTGTTTCTGAGGTGAACAATTGCATAGAACAGAATAGATCATATGTGTATTTACAGGGACCTCTCACTTAAGAGAGCCTAATTTCACGTTCAAACCATCCAGTGTCTGAGAGAGCTGCAGATATAGAGCACTTCTGTCTCATGGCTTTGAAGTTGAAATGAGTTACCTTTCTAGATATGATAGTGAAATAATCACCTTGGATTAAGGTTACTGGCAATCTTAAAAGGCCCTTACTGGGCTTTGAGTTCAATCAGATGGTACTTGTTTATAAATGAGAGTTAATAGAAACATTAAATAGTCATATAGTCATAGAATCAACTGGGTTGGAAGAGACCTCAAAATAGAGTCCAACTCTACCGTCGTTACTAGACCATGGCACTAAGTGCTACATCCAGTCTCATCTTGAAAACCTTCAGGAATGGTGAATCCACCACCTCCC
>NW_008665759.1:100853-111237 GCF_000695815.1 Acanthisitta chloris
GTACCTGATAACTCTTTCTGTAAAAAATCTCTTCCTAATATCCAACCTAAACCTCCCCTGGCAGAGCTTGAGTCTGTGCCCTCTTGTCCTGCTGCTGGTTGCCTGGGAGAAGAGTCCAACCCCCACCTGACTACAGCCTCCTTTCAGGTAGTTGTAGAGGGTGATAAGGTCTCCCCTGAGCCTCCTCTTCTCCAGGCTAAACAACCCCAGCTCCCTCAGCCTCTCCTCATAGCACTTGTGCTCGAGTCCCTTCACCAGCCTCATTCCTCTTCTCTGGACCTGCTCCAGCACCTCAATATCCTTCCTGAACTGAGGGGCCCAGAACTGTACACAGGATTCAAAATGTGGCCTCACCAGCACCAGATACAGGGGCAGAATCACCTCCCTGGTCCTGTTGACCACACTGTTCCTGATCCAGGCCAGGATGCCATTGGCCTTCTTGGCCACCTGAGCACACTGCTGGCTCCTGTTCAGCTTTCTATCTCTCCAAACTCCCAGGTCCCTTTCTGCCTGGTGCTCTCCAGCCATTCTGTCCCCAGCCTGGAGCACTGCATGGGATTGTTATGGCCAAAGTGCAGGACCAGCACTTGGCCTCGTTAAACCCCATCCCGTTGGAATCAGCCCATCTCTCCAGCCTATCCAGGTCCCTCTGCAGAGCCCTCCTGCCTTCCAACAGGTCAACACTCCCCCCAACTTTGTGTCATCTGCAAACTTGCTGATGGTGCACTAAATCCCCTCATCCAAATCATCAATAAAGATATTAAAGAGAACTGAGCCCAGCACTGACCCCTGGGGAACACCACTCGTGACCGGCCAACAGCTGGATGCGGCACCGTTCACCACCACTCTCTGGGCCATCAGCCAGTTCTGAACCCAGCAGAGAGTGCCCCTGCCCAAGCCGTATTGTCAAGCTACTGTGACCCATGTCTTCAGAATATTAAGCACATTTTAAAATTGTAGATGACCATCTAGTCCTCTGTGTTCTTTAAAATATTCTCTCTTCTAACCATTGGATGTCTGAGAGCAGGTTCTTTGAAATCTTCAGTATTCTACTTTCATTTGCACATACTGTGTATTTTTAATTTATTCCCTCAGTTCTCTGGCTACCATATATTTATTGTTGATACCATACTCAGTTTCTCTTTAATTATTCCATCTGCCAGGAGAGTGTGATGCATTTTAGAAACTGAGTGGTTTAGTTGTTTAACCTTTGAGTTTTGGAACTGAATGGGATGACATATTCTTCATTTAGCAGAACAGGCTAAGAAGAATTATATACTCCAAGTGATAAGCTTGGAACTGCTAAAGAAGTACCAAAATCCAATTTTTTTCCTCTCTCTCTAGTCGTCTAAACATCCATTAGTCTCTTGAAGGGAACTCATAAATCCTGCAAATTTAGTTTATCTGAAACCAACTCTAACAGTTATCCTTCCTACTAATCATGTTTTATATCAATTTTATATTTTTCAATATTCAATAAACATGTCTTGCACTTACTGTACTTGTTAGAAAGTGTCTGCAGTATAGGCTGTATGAGGACAGTTATTAATCAGCCATTTCTGATGGCTGTAGGGTTAGTTTAGTAAGTGTGTCCATTTATCTTTTTTATGTTTTCTTCTTTGTTCTTTCCATTTATCCAATATGGAATTTCTTTTGTCCTTTTTGGTTTATTTGTACTGGGGTATGTCAAAAAGGAATTTGACATGTAAGAAATGAAAAAAAAAGACTCACCCAATAGCTGAAAGAAAAAAAACACATCACCCTTTGGTTTTCATTCATGAAAAGATCCTTTGCATTATGTCCTCTTAGATCTGCATTAAAAAATAACAATAGAGTGCATTATCTGGCAGTGCTGCTTTAAAGCAGTGGATAATTTGCACATTAAAGTGAGATGTGGGTTTAAAAGTAGGAGTATAGGATTAAATTAGAGCTAAGAGTCAGAATGATATAGTCCTGTATGAATATGGTCTCAGTTTCCTGGGGGTATTGTCCTTCTGGTGTAATGAGACTTGCAGATAACAATCAGGGACTGTGGATAGATTGAGGTACAGCGATACATTGAGAATGGCACAGCAAGTAATGGCTCTGGGGAAACAAATGAATGTGTCTGCTAGATAAACAGCATTAAAAGTTTATGTTCGTCACCAGAGTCCAGGCCTCTAAAGATTAATAATTCCTGAAAAATTGTGTATTTGGTTTGCATGGCAAGGTTTTGATAGCAGGAGGACTGCAGGGGTGGCTTCTGTGAGAAACTGTCAGAAGCTTCCCCCATGTCCAGCAGAGCCAATGCCAGTTGGTTCCAAGATGGACCTGCCACTGGCCAATGCTCAGCCAATCAACAATGGTAGTAGTGCCTCTGGGATAATAGATTTTAAAAAGGGAAAAAACTGCTGTGCAACAGCAGCTGGAAGTGAAAATGTGAGAGAAACAGCATGCAGACACTCAGGTCAGTACAGAAGGAAGGGGAAGAGGTGCTCCAGGTGCTAGAGCAGAGGTTCCTTTACAGCCCATGGTGAGACAGCTGTGTTCCTGCATCCACTGGAGGTCCACAGTGGAACAGAGATCCAGCTTTAGCCCATGGAGGACCCCGTGCTGCAGCAGGGAGATGTCCAAAGGAGGCTGTGACTCCACAGAAGCCTGCACTGAAGCAGACTCGCAGGGACTGTGGCCCCCTGCAGACAGGAGTCCATGCTGGATCACGTTTGTTGGCAGGACTCGTGACCCCACAGGGTACCCATGCTGGAGCAGTCTGTTCCTGAAGGACTGCATTCACTGGGAGGGACACATGCTGGAGCAGTTCACTAGGATCTGTAACCTGTGGGAAGGATTTGCCTTGGAGAAGTGCATGGAGGGCAGTCTCTTGCGGGAGAGGAGGGGAGGAATGTGAGGAGTCCTTCCCCTGTGGAGGAAGGAGCTGCAAAGATAATGTGATGAACTAACTGTAATCCCCACTTCTCTTCCCCTTGCACCACCGGGTGGAAGAAAGTAGAGAAAATTGGCAGAGAGTTGAGCCCAGGAAGAAGGGAAGGGTTGGGGGAAGGTGTTTTATGATTTGGTTTTATTTCTCGTTGTCCTACTATGATTTGATTGGCAATACTTCTAAATAATTTCCACAAATCAAGTCTGTTTTGCCCATGACAGTAATTGCTAAGTGATTTCTCCATGTCCTTATCTCAACCCACAAGCCTTTCATTGTATTTTCTCTCCCCTGTCCAGATGAGGAGGGGAGAGAGAGAGCAGCTTTTGTGGGCACCTGGCATCCAGCCAAGGTCAGCTCACCATAAATCTCTACTTTTTGAAGATTTTTTTAGCCATGCTACAGTTGTACTTTTTATGGGTTCTTGTATTACAGGGAGGCATCAGACATTTATCAGGATGTTAATGACTAGTAGTTTTGTGTCCAGATTCTTTGTAACCACTGAGCTGCCCGACAACAGAGGTCACCAAAGACAGATGACTTACAAAACAGTTTAAAGATCTCCTTCACTTTCTCTTTTTAAGGGCACCATCACAGCTTCAAATATTCTGATATTTCCACATTGGGATTACTGTCCCCTCTTTAAAATTCCTTATATCAGGAGTCTTCCATGATTTACTGGTAGTCTTCAAACAAAAAAAACTTCCTAACAGAGCATCCATTGATTGCTACAGTTATTTAAAGGCTAACAATAAAAAATCATAGACTTCAGTCCCCATCAAGGCAGAAAGGAAACAATAATTGCAATTTGCAAGCCTCCTGCCGTGGGTGAAGGAGCTCAGGCTGGCAGAAAGGAAGCTCCACAATGTTAGTGACTGTAGCAGTGGATCTGGGTGAGATGTGCCGATTCATTCATACATCATCCTGTGATAAGACAATTTGTCATGGTGAAAAGATGGATGTGAGGTAGAAGCATGCCCAAAGGAATATCAGCTCTGAGGAGGACCACCTGATAAGAGCATGAATATATGGGAAGCTACACAGGAGTTTATTTGGTGAATCCTAGTCATGTCTCTTTAGGCAGACCTCAAAAGAAGAGACCTTTCCTGTCTCTGCAACAGCAAATAATATGCTTTCTTACCCCATGTGTTTTACCATACCCAAGTCATGGATTAAAAAAAAGAATCAATATCAGTGGTAATATATATTTGTGTTTAATCAGTGTTTAAAATATATTAATAATATGTATTATTAAACTCTTCTGCCAAAGGAAAGGAAGGAAGCATAGGGACAGCCACATTTTTTAGGAGTTTCCTTCTTCTTCAGCCAAGGGCAGGGAGCCGTCCAGTGAGATTTCCCTGTCTTAACAAGATAAATAAAAAAGTGGGGATATGAACTGGCAGATTCCTAGCTTGGAAAATGTTTGCTCTGCCTTTGGATGCTAGCAACTGTGAGGTCCCATCAAACCTCAAACAAGCTTCTTGCTGTCCTCCACTCTGCCTTCTCAGTTTTGTTGGGGGTTGGCACCAGCCTCAAAGAAAATGAGCTCTAGATTCAGAATGAAACATGGATGACGTTTTCTCATTTTTAACAGTCTCAGAGTTGAATTTCCATTCTAACTTAGAAATACACCTGGATGTGTATGGACTAATCACTGTGGGACAATGTGCAAATAAAAGAGGACATGAAAGAAGAGCTGACTGCCAAACTTCATGATGCATGAGTCTGAAAGTCATTTGTTCTTCCCTAGCATCACACAGAAGGACTAATACATACATACATCGAGTATTCATCAGTTTGCTTACCACAGGTCTGATTTTGGTTGTTGACTTGAAAGAGAGTTTTCCCTCTGACTTTGCTGATGTATAGATTTGGCCCATTGTATATACAGTTAATTCATTAAATGTAACTCTGCGTTGTCTCTATTTTTTTCAGAATGCTTGAGGATGATCTGAAACTCAGCAGTGATGAAGATGACAATGAACAGGTAAATACATCTGATGTAAGTGCATAGATCCTGTAATCTGACAGTTATTTAATTGGTTGCATCTGATTGTGTGTTGATTTATAGTATTTGTATCAAAAGCATTTTGGGGTGCTGCAGAATCCATTAGCTTAAAGCTTGCTTGCTTCCTTCCTTCTCATAGGAGGAAACTTACTCTCAGATAGGGATACATTTTGTCAGTTTCAATGAATTAACTTTGTAAAGTGGGTTAAACTAAACCAAAACATGACCTTGGAATTAAAGACCACACATGGCATCACCCAGGAATGTGTGCTCTGAATTTCTATCTGCATTGTACCAAGCTAACCATGGAACAGCCTCCACATGCTTTGCACTCAATTTCTGAATTGGTGAGCTTTTTGGAAGTGGGTGTAAAATGACCACATCAGACCACCAACACCACTGCAGAGTTGGTTTACACTTTGCAGTTCATTTATACAATTGCACACAAGAAGATTGGACCCATACGTTTTTATTCCAGTCAATGAGTAAAGGGTTTGGAGTCCACAGCCAGTAATCTAGTGATTCCCATTTGTGAGAGGGAAAATCCTCCACATGTAGCTGTAAGTCAATACTGAAAGACTCTCAGCCTACTTGGGATGTTAATGAAGAATCATTTTCAGAAAACTGGCTCATGTCATTCTCTATCCTTCCCACTTTATAAATATTTATGGATAATGCTGGGAAAGAAAGCTGGTGAAATTCATATTCTCAACATTCTTATCAGAAAAAAAAATGAAACTTTGGGTTAAATTCATCCTTCATTTTACTTTATGTATGCAATAGGCTCAAATGTTTAAACGTCTGCAATAGAGGGGAAGGTAATGCTGCAACTCAGTATAAGATCATCAGTTCAGTGTAGAAAATGTTAATTATAAGTCAAATTTTCTTTCTTATTTATTTCTAAACCATCTAAATGTTCTCCTTCAACCTACCTAATCCATCCTTTAAAGTCATATCCAGAAAAGATTTACCTTCTGCTGAAAGTTTACCCTTTAGTCATACCAGTCAGTATTTTTTAACCCTGAGTTATACTTGCATTCTCATCTAAAGCCAAAGGGTCAAAATCGTGGCCCCAACACTGTGCTCTTGGGAACACCACTGGTGACCAGCCCCAGCTGGATGTAACTCCATTCACCACCACTCTCTGGGCCAGCCATCCAGCCAGGTTTTTACCCATTGAACAGAGCACCCAGGCAAGCCATGAACAGATAGTTTCTCTGGGAGAATGCTGTGGGAAACTGTCAAAGGCTTTACTAAAGTCCAGGTAGACAACATCCACAGCCCTTCCCTCATCCACTAAGTGGGTTACTTTGTCATAGAAGGAGATCAAGTTGATCAAGCAGAACATGCCTTTCATAAACCCATTCTGGCTGTGCCTGATCCCTGGGTTGTCCTAATCTGGTCCATGACCTTCCCTGGCACCGAGGTCAGGCTGACAGACCTGTAGGTCCTTGGATCCTCTTTCTGGCCCTTCTTATAGGTGGGTATCATGTTTGCTAACCTTCAGTCACCTGGGACCTCCCCTTTAGCCAGGACTGCTGGTAAATGTTGGAAAGTGACTTGGTGAGCATTTTTACCAGATCCCTCAGTATCCTTTTGGCAGTGTGATCTTCATCTCACTCTAAGTGATTAGAATTGATTCAAATCTCCTACACTCTCCCAAATATCTTCTTAAAAAACAGATTATGATCTGTATCCTTGAGGATTCCAAAGATGAATGCTTCCAGTCAAATAAAAAATAAATTAGCTGTTTGGACAAGAAGCACACTGAGAACATTTCTTAAATGCCCTGCACTTCAAGGGAGCCTTCAGCTCTCCTATGTACCCACATATGTATGTTTGTATCTCTTTTATTTGCATTACAAATAGGGTATATACAAAATTATACACATTATAGGAGATCATCCCATAGCTTTTTAGGTTTCCTGCATGAATGACTATTCCTGTGTGTATCCTTTAGATTTTTGTCCCACACTGCACCCCAGACTAAGGCCCTGCACTGCTGAGCAGAATGGCCCTGCTGCATCCCTCACACATTACATGTTAGTGCTCTCTGCCATATCTCCTTAAGGAGAGGGGATTGAAAATTGGAAGAAAGGTTGATCTGGCCCACTGGTCAGACACATGAACATCAACAAAGTAACTGCAAGGGGTTTTAGCTGCAAGATATTTATAAAAAAGGTATATGAAATATTCATTAATAAAGGGCAGATCAAGGTAGTTAGAATGCTGACTGTTCAGCTGTGGAACTCAAGGTTGGAAAAATATTTTCTTTAACATAAATATTTTGCAATCAAATGACCATTGTTATTCAGATGTACACATGTGCATTCTGGCAGGGAGAGAAAAGATAAAAACTCTCAGCTCAAAACCATTCTAACAGTTTGTGCACCATTTCTGTAGGAAATAATCATTGTCTTTACAGTCTTTAGGACTTTTTCTGCTATCAGCTTGTAGCCAGTGTGAAGCATGAGCTAAAATTTACTGATTTTTATTAATAGAAACAGTATGTAAAAGTAATTTTCTAAACAAAGGTTTGTTTCCTTTGTTTCTACTCTTATTGCAAGGAAATTTAAATTCTTTGAGAGCAGTGGTCAGTAGGGAGTCCTAGGATTTATCCTTTGAGAATTGCTGGGGACCCTTAATTTTTTACATGGCAGGGCAGTAGTGACACTGATCCATAAATGCACCTTGATCTCAACTTTTAGTGAAGGTCTATAGTATGTGGAGAGAGAGTTTGATCTATCAGCCTGTCTTCTGAGACTACCAGTAGTCCATTTGTCATGGTGGAAGATTGTTAGAAACTTGCCTGCAAGAAACAAAGCTCTTCTGTCTTCCTCCCTCACACCTATGAATGACCACCTTTATTTATGAGCTGTATTGCATTTATTTAGGGGCCCATGGACCTCATGCTCTTTCAGGTGTTAAACATCTCCTTCCTTTTCTCCCCACTGCTGAGGAGGAACACAACGCACATGTTGTCTCCAGTTTGTCATGTAACTAAAAAGTTGAGCTGGATTTCTGGATAGGGTAAGAACTACCAGTTGAAGTCAGTGGAAGGTTGTTATTCTATAGATAGTATTAGCTAGGCTGTTACTGATTGTGCTGCTCAGTTTTAGTATTCACGTTTCAAATAGAATTTGCTCATAGAAGTTATAAACATGATTTAGAGAATCCTCCTTAGTGTGTTAGGTCTATTTTGGTTAAGGCAAACATGATGATTCCTTAAAGAAAGCCATACACTTTAATTTCACCCTAGAGGGCTTAAGAGGCTTCAACAGGTGGGAGCTTATTGGAAATCCAATCTACTAGTGCCAAACTGCCACAAATTGCATGGAAACCTTGTAGTTTTCTTTTCCATTTAGTCTTCTTGCAGTTGTGGGCTTTGATGCGGAAGTTGTCAAGTGAATTTCTTTGAGCTGTGGCATCCTGGCATTCCAATGAGATGTTCATTGAGGTCCCTTCAGACTTCAGATCTGTAAAACTTTGGACCTCTGTGATCATTGTAAGCATGAGCATGAGGAGCTGTGAACATGAGGCAAGTTACAATCACTCCCCCCCAGTTGCAATCTGCCATTATCACTTTTTGGGCCTCACTCGGAGAGACCTGCATTTACCACCTGCATCCAACACATGTAAACACAACCCACAGTGTCTTCAGCATGGACACTTTGGACCTGGCTGTATGACACATGCTTTGTCCCATAGACAAAATGCTGATCCTTATGTCTCATTGTGGGTGATTTGGGATTAAAGACACACAGAAAACGATGGGTTAGATCTGGAATCAATTTTCATTTACAGCTCAGAAGCAGTTATTGATGCTGTGCTCACAGTTCAATAAAAGATCTAAAGATATAGACCTTGTGTTTCTCTTTCAATATAAGCAGCATAATCAGTGTCAAATGTTTTTACAAAGAAAATCGTATTGACAGTTTTATTAAAATTGCTGTCTTTAAAGTTTTAAGTTCTCCACAATTTGACCTACTTGAATGGTTTTTAGTATGCACGCTGACCAACCCAATGGATTTTTATGTCACATATTTATAATACCAAGTACACATCTGTTTAATGTATTATTTCAGAGATACTGTTACATTTAAGCATTGCCTGGATTGTAAGCTCCTGTGGTATTGTCACTGAGAGGAACGTTGACATATGCATCAGTATTGCATTCAGGAGTCCTACTGCACAATATGTTCAGTTTGGCTACAAGAGATACATTCAAGGCAGATGACAGACATGCTATTAGTAAAACCATTAGATGGCAAGGCAGTTCAGAGATGCAAATGTTAACACTCTTCTCTGAGGAAGGACAGAGCTTTTAGGTGGCTTTTTACTCTGTTAAAAAAATACATCAGAAATTAGGAAGAGTAGTGAAGATTTTTAATTAGTAGCTCAGTTCAGCTAAAAGAGCTTAGATAAAACACAGTTTAGTATTTTTATTCTTTAAAGCTCTGTATAATTCAAATTAGCTCTGAGCTCAAAGGCATCCAAACGAGTTATGCCTGGATACAGTATTTTAAGTAGCTGTAGTGTACCCAATTTCCTTTAACCAGCTCCTCTTTGTTCTTCTGCCTAAGGAATAGTCCTGTTAACCTTTGAAATACGTACTTAATTTAAAGCACATTGCTATCATTCTGTGTGTTTTTGAACCAAAGAAACTTTGATACTAGTTACAGACCTGCTCCATTTTCAGTATTTTATGTATATAGTGTTTTTGGCAGAATAAATTACGCAGTTGTTTTTCTTTTCTGTTTTTTGCTCCTTCCCTTAACGATTGCCACTTTATTGCCACTTTTCTGATAACCCTACAAACACAAGACATGCATGACCCTGCTCTATTGTTTGTATTTTACACAAACATAGTTCTTTTTTGCTAGGTTAGTATTAGGTAATTATATTCAAAATGTTTGACATTGTAGCTAACTGTAGAAAGGTGATCAGCCATAGGCTGAGCTCTGAATCCTTATAATGCATGCTGAGCTTTCAAAGCCTTTATTCCAGTAAAATGTTTTTAAAGTTTATGAAATTCATCGTATCATGTAAACACTTTTTAAAGTGCAACAGTGACCACTTTCCTTGTAACAATAGATATCGTATCCTGTTGTATTTTTCCCATTTTTTAGCTGGATCCTGAACAAGCTGTTTACCTCCCCAAGGTTTCTCTACATTTCCATTTACTTTGTTATCAGCAGAAAGGCTGAAGAACAGCTCTTCAGTAATGACATCAATACTGCACACACAGTGAGAGAGGTCATCTTGTCAAAGCTATAGAAAAAACAGATGGATTAGGATGAAACTAGGTGCAAAATAACTTTGATAGAGTCTTTTAATGTAAACAGTTTATCTGTCATTGGGTTCCACTGAAATCCCAGAGTGGTGCAGCATCAGTTGTAGCCACAGCAG
This sequence comes from Acanthisitta chloris, assembly GCF_000695815.1. Classification (NCBI taxonomy): domain Eukaryota; kingdom Metazoa; phylum Chordata; class Aves; order Passeriformes; family Acanthisittidae; genus Acanthisitta; species Acanthisitta chloris. The sequence goes on from NW_008665759.1 coordinate 111,188, forward strand.
CATGTGTTTTGATAAAGAACACACATTCCAGTAGTGTTTTATAATTGTAG
>NW_008665759.1:111255-144989 GCF_000695815.1 Acanthisitta chloris
TGAAAACAGAAGCTATTAGGGTAATACAGCCATTCTCCAACCTTGTCAGTCTATAACCATGAAAAATCCATTCATGAATATATGTCCCTTCTTTCTGCCTCAGTCCATTTTAATTGATACTCAAATTATTTTATTCTGCGTAACACTAGTTGGAACAAGAATATGTCATCAGCTGTGTAAATTAATACTCCAGCTCCTGTTAGGCAAATCTTTGGTAGTAGGAAAGTTGTTGGCTGACATACCTAAGGTCTAATTCATATTGTAATGACGTAGGTTCATATCCTTTGTTTATTATCTGCAAAAGCTTTCAGTAACCACTCTGAGATCTGGGCTGAGCTTTCTGCAAAAAAACATGGCACGCCACAAAAATACTCAATGTTATCAATAAAGCTTTTAACTTGTTGAAATTCACAGAATAACATGTAATTTTTTCCAAACATGTTGCTATTGTGGAGGTCATCCATCAGTGAGGAAGGGGATTAATACAACCCTCAGGACAAATGGTTGCTGTAGAGTGCACAGTACTACAGATCAACAAGGAGTTTGCCCCTGCATGTTGCAGCTGTGCTCTTCCCTGGGCTCTGGGATAGCAGCTGCCCACACCAGCACAGGAGCTGGAGGAGCCCTGTCCCTCCCATTCAACATGGGTTGCCATGGGTTGACACTGCCAGCTCAGAGTCTCAAAAGGCCTCCACCTCACTAGAGAAAACAGTACAAGAAAAGAAAATGCTGGCAGACAGGCAGCCCTACCAAAGTGGGACTGAAGTGCCTTAGTTGAAAAGAACTTTTACATGATATATCTTCAAGAAGTCCTTTCCTCACTTCCACACAAGTAAACAGACACACCATTAGCCCCTCAGTGCTCTTTTTAATAGGTGCTGTTCTTGGGATTCGTTTTTCATGCCACCAGCCCAAAGACTCGAGGTTCTGTCAGCCACACTGTAAGACATCATTCACCTGAAGGAGAAGCTTTAAAAAGCCCTGATCACTAGTTAAATAGAGGTGAAAAGGTTAGTTGTTCCTCAGTCTAGCTGTAAGGACCAGTTGCTGGAGATCTGTCAGCCTTTTTTGGTTTGGGAGGGCGGAGGAAGATGTGACTTTCTGTCCACAGGACAGGCCATGTACTCTGTGTGTGTATATATGTATATAAATTTTTGAAAAGAGTCTGCATTATAAGTTTGGAGAAAATTCTATTTCCCTAGGGCCTCTGGCTACGTATGCTGCTATGCAAAAGCCTTGTATTGTTTTGGGAAAAAGCAGAGGCAGCAGCAGGTGAGATAACTGATCGACACCAGCATTGCTGTTCTTAAGAGAAAAGCCAGACTTGGCCATACTGTCCTGTAAAAATGAATCTGAATTCTGTGATATCTGCAGGACATCTCAGTGCTCAGCACTCACTAATCTGATTGCATAGGAAACATTTATCTCCCTTTTCTCCTCAAAAGGAGAGTGTGATTTTTATCATGAATGTCTTGTGAAGCATTTTGGGGAAGAAAGTCTGGCTTTCTTACACTGGCCATCTGCAGCATCGCTCTTCTGTAAAAGCCCAAGCAACCGTCTGTGAACTTCAAAATCTGAATTCCTGAGAGATTTTTACACCAGTAGAGGATAGTGCTAGTGCAGAGTTTGAGACAGGGAAGGTTGCAGAAGACTGAAGGAGGGACACATAGGTGGCTAGAACAAGTGTAAAGTAGGTGCTGAAAAGGGCATGATAAATCCAGTAATTAGCTTCTGTCAGCCAGAACTGGGGGAGAAGAAGTGAAAGTTGATCTCCCCTGGAGGTATTCCAGAAGGAGAACAGTAATGAAAACTGAACACCTTAATTTTTCTTACAATGAATTCGTCTGCCACTGCAAGGTTTGCTGGGGTTGGAGGTGCTCCATTCTATGCTGGCAGGATGAATCTTCCCAGAACAGACCTTCTCTGTGTGCACAGAGACAGGTCAGGACCACAGTGCGGCAGTGCAATTGATTTGAGCAGGGTGCTCTCATGGAGAGCGTGCTTGCTTTACAAAATTACCAATTTCATGGCAATGCTATTAAGTACAATTTTTGGAACTGTGCAATTTAGTAATTGGCTAAGTCATCTGAGCAATGTACTAGCCAGACCAAGGTCAGCAAAGAGTTATTTCATGTGTATTTACCTCTGTTGTCTCTGCTGCCTGCTTGTAATAGATTTAACATTCAGTATAGATGTAACGTTCAGTATAAATTAAAACCCTTAAAGTTTTTATTCCTGCACAAGAAATAAATGGGCAGCACGAACACTAGCAACATAATTCACTGCCACTGCTGTTACCCTTTGACTCTGCCCTTTTACTTCTCAAGTCTAGGGAACTATTCGTTTATTTAGAGAAGGGAGGAGACTGTGGATAGGTTGGGCTCCCAAAGGAATGAGATAAAGGTCTTTGCCACAAAGGAAAATCTAAGGGCATAAAGTAGAAATTAGCAGGAGTACAAGGGGCTATTTCTGAGGTGTCTGTCTGTCCTCCTTTCCCTTTTGGAAGCAAGTTGTAACTCTTGTGAACACTGCAGAAGTAACAATCAGACATTGTACTCTAAAAGTACACCTCATATGTATATGTATACACGCACACACCCCCCATAATAAGACCACAACATATCTGCACTGTTCCTGTAAAATTTAGGGGTGCAACGGATTGCTCTTCTGCTAGAACTGGGAAACTGAAGAATACACAAGTTGTGGTGACTGACTGCAGCTGAACACTAAGGTCACAAGGATATTTGAAATCTTTCTTTTGCTGCTTATTTCATGGAGGAAGTTTAGAAAAGGCATTTCGTTTCTCTTATAAATGTTTCTTGACCTTTTCTGTGTTCCCTTTGCCTCCTCAATTTGTTAATCATGTGATTAACATGTTCAAATGTGGCTATGGTGTAAACCCAACAAATAATGGAGTTTTTTATTATTTATTAGCCCTCTGGAGGGTTGAACCAAACAGATATTTTAGAAAAATCATCAGTAAATAAGACAATGACAAATACTATGTTTTATTCCTAGTTAGATCTTTTGTATTTACACAATAGGATTATCATATATTAAGCCTTGGTCATTTGTAATCAATTTGTAGAAATTATTTGCTAGAAAATTATATTATTTCAAACCGGAATTTCAATTTGGAAGTTTATTCTTAAACATGGACCATTCAGTACAGTTTTCCCAACTTCTTCTGTCACCAGGGATGTATAATTGTTTTCCAAATAAAGCAATTCTTAGGAAAATCAGGCCTAGCTCTAGCCAGGAGTTCTGTTCTCTGCCATAGACCTCTGCAATGACCGAGTCAATTGGTATTGTCAGAGCATGTAAGTCTGGTAGACTTCATAAGACATTGGTTAGCATTTTTAAATTAACTTGACAATCACAGAATCACCAGATAACAGTATAGTTAGCACGGGAACGGACCTCCTGAGATCATCTGGTCCAACCCCCTGCCAAGGCAGTGTCACCAAGTGTGGGTTACAATGTTTTGTAGGACTGCAAAAATAGAATCAGTGGAATTTGCAATGTCATATTACAATTTCTCCTTTGTTGGATTGAGGAGTCAGAATTAGTAGAAATAGCAACTTCCCACCAAAAGCATTTTTATGGGAAAGTAAGGGACTGTTTCAAACCTTTTGGTCAAGGTACATTAGTTTTGAAGTTGTAAAGTAAGTATGCATGTTATGTGAGTTATCTTTGCAATACATCTGTTTACTGACAGATAGCCCTAACAGTTTGTATTGTAAAGTTCACCAAAGACACTGAGTAAACTGAAGCCTTTGTGGCAAAAGCAACAGTGATTATAGTATAGCCAATTTAAAACCTGCTCAGGTATGTCTACACAAGCAACCAAGCAGTCCTCAGAGTGTACTGCACACTTGGTATGTACAGCTCTTTGCTCCATTAAAAAAAAACAAACAACAAACCAGCAAAGTTCTTCAAGAATTGGAAGTGGTCACATTTTCCATTGCACACTTCCTTAGTTTGATTTCCACCATTGGCCTGATAAAAAACAGGGATTTGGGAGAAAATGCTGACAGAAGCTCAAATATATCCATGTTGTTGCTCAATTAAAAGCAGTTCTCTTACATAAAGGATGAAGGTGACTCCTAAACCACAGACAGACTGTTTTAGATCTGGTCACTTAAACTCTGTTTTTCATTTTGCCCAGCCTCCACTGCAACAACTGAAATGAAATTTCCAGTATTTCAAGTATTCCTGAGCATCTCTCTGTGAAGCCATGAAGGTTACTGTATTGCTCAAAGCAATGATGAGGAGCTCTCTGTGCCTCATACACAGTGAGAGTTCAATGAACCATTCTGATTTGTAGATACCACATGCGTGGTAACTTGGTATTTCAAAAAATGGATTTTAGCTGATCCATCCCACATATTTTTAAAAACTATGACCTGAGGAGGAGAGTATCTTCTCCACTGGTTTTGGTCCTAAATACAGTAACATTGGGCATTTTGTCCTCGAGGTGAGGCTGACTCGGAACATCACACACAGAATCTCAAATACAAGGTTGCCAACTTCATGTCAAAGGCAATTAGCAAGAAAAAAATGCAATCTCCTCTGCTGACATTAGGGGACAGGTAGAGGAGAGTGCGACCAATGAAGTAAAGAAGGAAAAAAATAAGGAACACAACACATATTTATACATATATCATCACATACTGATGCTGAAGAGCCCCTGGGTTTGGGCTCTCTGATTCCTAGCACAATTGTGGCTGCTTTGTTTGCTGCACACCATGTTCTTCTCCTCCACAGGAAGTTGTAGTTAGCACTAACTGTAGTACTGCAGAATCAGAGCACAGTACAGCGCAGTCAGTAAGTCAGGGTTCTTGTTTCATTACTTAGGATCATAGGTAAGGCATTCTGTATAGATAAGAGCACAGTATAAAACTGAGTCTCCAAGAGTCTCTTCTATACCTGCGGGACAGGAGAACACCATGGTGGGTTATAAACTTACTTGTATACAGTGACTTGGATATTCACCCAAGCAGACAGAGCTGGTTAGAAACTGGGAGATAAACCTGAGTAAGATTTGTAGCAGCTCATGGAAAAAGGGAAAATGTTTAAGCATGGAGATCTGCCTTCTTCTGCCATGTGGCATGAAGTGTCATCTGTCTTTAAAAAAATTTTTTTTTTGTTCAGCTCAATTTCTCAAAATCAAGTACTTTTCCATTAAAATCCTGGAATTTCGGTTATGCAATAGAAAATGTATCATTTTTTTTGTTAGCGGACACTTCCCCTGTAACACTTCACTGAAAATATAATTTGCCTTCCACAAATGCCAACTATTTCACTTTGTTATTTTTGAACTGTCCTCTTGTCAGTTCATCCCCCTCAGGGGTTTGTGATGCAGGAAAGTTGTACTGACTAGAGTACTTTTTCTGGTTCATTCTATCCAAAAGCTAGTCCAATAATTGATGGTGATGAAAAAAAGTATCATTTTTCACATTATGCAGTCCTTGTGCACAGTCTAGAAGCAGTCTGTGCTTATTCTCATGTGTGCTTATTCTTTTGTGCAACATTAAATACTTGCTAACAAAATAATCATGTGGCTAGATCCACACTGCAGAATAAGTAAAGCACAGTGCAGGTGGTTCTTTGATTAATGGTAAAACAACTAGCACCAAAATTAAGTGTAGAGGTAGGAGTCATTCACAGCCACAAAAGTCGTGGTAAAACATCTCTGAGCGAATATTCTCTGATGGGTGATCCTCTGTGTCTTACTGCTTTTCATGTATTCTTCATCTTCTTCCTTCTTATTCAAAAATGGAGTCAGCTGTTGAAATAAGGTCTTAGAGAGCAGAAGCACAATTATGGAGAGGCCATAATTGTTAAAAAAATTTCAGAAGAAAATTACAAATTAAAGTGGAATGATTGTCTAGTTCACTCTGGCTTCCATTTTCTAATCATCCTAAATTATTTTAATGCATGTTTTCAAGCTCAAAATTAGCAAAGGTCCCATGATGTAATTCTCCTAACACCCATTGAATGTTACATTATACCAGTCCAATTTCATTCCAATCTTTTGCAGCAGCATCTCTCACTCAGGGCACCTCCCACCTGCTCTGTTTCTAGACAGTACTTTTAATATGTGAAGTTTAGGACTCATTGTGAAGTTAAAATTCATTTCTTATTTGTAAAGGCCTAGGAATATAAGATAAAAAATAACTCTTAAAACTTGTTTGTCTTTGAAATATCTTAAATTAATAATCAAAAGCTTGCATCAAGTCTAAAACAAATCAAACTCAGTCACGAAGATGAGAAACAGGAATTATTAACTGAGTAGCGAGGCTGATGGAGGCTCAATGAGATCATTTTGTTCAAAGATTAAAGGCGATGAACACTGAAATAGTTGTGGAGGATGGCTATGAACACGTCTGACTAGAGCTGCTAAATTCAGTAATGATCAAAAGTTAATTATCAAAGCAGAGAGAACTACTCAACACAGACAATTTGAGTCAATAGCTAAGCAGCCCAGAAAAGAAGTAATTTGGAAGAAGTATTTTCCTATAATGAAGTTATATAAAAGACGTACATTTCAAAGAAACCTGCCTAAAACAAGATTGCATTCTTCCTGATCAGAGAAAAATAATTAGCTCTAATTGACAGACCTGCTGCACACCAAATATTTTCAAACAATATGTTTCTGCATCAAAGCTTAATGTGTAGAGTTACTCAATGTCACTTTGATTTCGCCTTCCTTTATCTTCTGCCACTGGGCATGCTCATGATATCGCAGCAAATACGCTTTGAAAATGAGCAACACCTACAAGACAAATAAAAGCAGAAGGACAGATCCTGCATTTCTTTGTCAGACGGAATCCCTGACGTATTCTATGCTGTGTTTAAGATCACTGTGATCCCACTCAGAGGCAAAGTAAATTATTTGTAATAGGAAATGACCAGTTGCCTAATGATCTGACATTAAACTAGGCTGGCGTGTACATTAACCTGAGCATTTGCAATGTTTTTTGGGTTCTGTATAGGCAAGCACGTGTGAAGGACACCATCCCTCCAGCAAGTGCCTTTTCTTAAGAGTTAGGAAAGTCCCTTCTCCTGGTAACAAAGGTTAAAGAAAAGGGGAAATTCTCCATGTTAAAATCTAAGGAAAGATACATGCCAGAATATTATGGTCTAATAAAATAAAACATGTCTATAATTCTTTCTTCCTAAAGCTACTGCATTTCTTTCAGGGTAAATAGTTGCCATCAACGTAGCTAAGCGGTCAAAAATCAAACATCCAGTTTAGACTCTGCTCTTTAATATTCTATGACTTTGACATTGCCAGTTCTCACTCCCTGAAATATCTTCATCTTCTTTAATCTTTCATGTAAACAGTTTAGCTCACACCATCACGCACATGTCTTCTGCTGCACTTTGTATTAAATTGACTGCATTATCATTATTTACTTGTGATCCTAGGCACTCTCCATTCTTCTGTTTTCTCTTATTTAGCTGTATTTTGATACCTGGTTTTGTGTAGTGATTTTTCAATATTTTAAGGGAAAATAAATTGATTTAGATGCACATTTTGCATGCTTCAACTCAGAATTGTTATAGTCCAGCTCTTTGGTGGATAGAAAAGTCAGGCAAAATACCACTGTGCAGTCAAAAAGACTTGTGACACTGTGGAAGGATGTTTAAGAGCTTTAAAAATAATTTTAGTTTCCTGCAGGATGGGACTGAAATTTGGCATTTAGTGGAAGGTTTGGGAAACTGAAATGCCACTTTTGATGGTGTTTTGATCCATTTTAAATGAAGCCTTCCTATGTTGTTACATGTAGTTTATTACTTAGAAAGTTTCTTAATAACATGCTTCTGACTCTGCATTTGCATGTGGCCACTGAAAAAGGGAGTTTGGGGAGAGTATCATTGGAAAGGGACACAACTCCCACTGTCTCACTGTTGAGGCCAGGACCCCATTTCATCATAGGCTTGTTTGAGAGGACATAATTAGATTTGGATCTGTAACACTTACTTGTGCAATCTGAAGTTTAGCATTTCCTGGGGTTTCAGTGTTTATTTAGCACCCCTACTGTACAATTAATATAATTGATGGCTATCATGCATTCATCATTTTATTCGTTAGATGAAAAATATAATCCAAATGAAAAAAACCACATTTTTCTTCACACGCTGGGAGTCAGCCCAGAGGATTTCTGTTGTCCCATCCAAGCTCTCACCATGTCTCATTCTTTCTCCCAAATTTTGAAATCATTATTAGGAATTTCCATGGATTTAACCTCAGGTTTAACCTTTGCTATGACTGGAGGCAAAAGTGCCAAAGCAGCAGGTATTTTGAATACCTAGCCCCTGCGTAGAGCCCAAAGGAAAACTCATTTTGGCAGAGTTTGGAACCCAGTTATGCAGGTCCCATAGGTTTCAAAACTTAGTCAGTTTTCATAAAGGATTTAATTTGAAAAGGGCTTATGTGAGCATTTTTCAGAACCACTAATATTAGCAGTTCCTCTATAGGAACCATTTTATTTCCATCCCTTAGCATAGCAGAGGTTAAAGTTCCTTACCAAAACCCATTTCTTAAATTTTGGTAGACTTTATAAAAATATCTCTGAAGGTAATTAGGGACTGAAACTTTCCTTCCTATAATAGGTTTATGGATCAGTTGTCTTAATTCTGCCTTTCACCACTGTCCATGCCTGTAATCTCCCTAACCATCTGACCGCTTTCCACATTTAAATCTATTACAGTCTGGTTCTACAAACACTAGGAGGAATTCTCTGAAATGATACGACAACACTAGTTTATCTGACGCTGATATTTCCAGCCCTCTTTCTTTAAAATGTTATTTACCTATTCTGAACAAAACCAGAGTGGGATGCAAGGTCAGTTCAGATTACATAATTATGCCACAGAAGCATTAAAAGAAAAAATCTCCGCTAACATCTCGAGCAGCTTAACCAGTGTGATAGACTGGCGCGGCTCTGCCATCGGTGCCCCCAGCTGTGTTGCTTAGCAACATTTTAATTCAAGAAGAATCGAAGGAGATGAAATCCCCGTGGAGAGGGAAACAGAAATAAGAGGGCCGTTGACAGATGATCTGAGTTGTTTCTTCTAATATACTGTGAAGATCACTGGCTCTTTTCATGAATGATAAATGGACTGTACACAGATCAATGGGTTCAGCAATAAACTGGAACCAGGCTCCATGTCTGAGGTGGTGCAGGCCGAGAGGCCCAAAGATTTACTCATTTAGATGATTTGGAGTGTGTTTTCTCAAAGGTTTCGCAAGAGGAAATTGATCTGAACATTTGGTCATCCCTTGCCCTTTTCTGTTGCCGGTGAATAAAAACTGTTTTGGAAATGGAGGCTGTTCTTCCCTTTATTTTTTTCCTGTTGTTGTTCTTGCTCCAGATAGGAACAGATAGCTTGTGACAAAGGGGCCAGACCTCAGCGTGGGAAATGAAGTAATAGCCCTGAATGAGCAGTTCCTAAACACTTGTGGCCATTAAAAATAAACAAACCACACTGATATCACAAACTGGGGTAGGAGTATTTCAAACCCACAGCACTATCTCTCTGAAGGGTCTGGCTCTTGCAGCCCTCACCCCAGCTGCAGCAGCTGCAGAGTGTGTGTTGCTGAAGAGCTTCCACAGGTTGACGTTTGCTTGTGGCTTGGCTGTGCTTTGGTGTGGCGCTTAATGGTTTGTTTCCCCCACCCCTCTTCTGTTTGCAGGCTGCTGAAAAGACAAAATTGAGAAACATTCCTGTAAAGTAAGTTATTTTTACATCTGTTTGAAAATGCCAGTTTGACAACGTTGTTGTATATACAATGGCTAAAAAGACTGGGACAGTGAGGAGGGTGATGCAAGACAAAATAGAATTCATGTTGCCCCTAATCATAGCAATAAAAAGGTCAATATCATTGAGGAAAGCTTTTGATTTCTTATGTGTCCCTAATGATTACACTCCCCAAGTTTCATCCAGTTTTCATAAATTAATGTGTTGCTGCCAAATAATCACAATCATACTCAATACATAGTGCTCCTAGCCTTGGGGAGGTTTGTACATGCTAAAAAGATTATGATTTTTAATTGCAATCCTCAAGAAGGTTTGACGGGGGGGAAATAACTAGAAATATGCCAAATAATTTCTAGACACATGGGAATATTTTGCACCTATGTATCAAGGCTTTGCCATGCTGTTGATTAAGAGCTCTTTCTCACTCTGTGTGTGCATCTCTCTCACATCATACCCACATGTATGTTTCTGCTTTTTACAGTAGGGCTTTGTGAAGGATGAGCAAGCTACCAGGGAGCAATTTCAAGGGCATTTTATGAGAAGTTCTTAAATCTTAGGGCACCAGCAGCAACACTCAACCATATATCATTGAATTAAGAAAGTTGCTATATAGATGTCCTGGCTCTTTGAGAAAAGGCATTTTCAGTTAAAGCTACCAGCATCAGTGATTCTGGTTAAATAATGAATACTCCAGTCCTTATGGGCTCTTATGTACCAATAAAACACATATTTTTAGCTTCAGTATGTGATCATAGCAGTTTAACTAAGTTCCTGTAAGGGTATACTCGTGTTACAGACAGAGGAAATGTTCTACTTTGTTGATCATGCTAATTTTTGGACTGGAGTGGGTTTGTATTTGTAAGAACATGCACTGGCAGGACTCGCAGATCATTTTGTTTTAGCACACATAACAGAAGAATACAGTTCTACTTCTCACTTGACTTCCATCATGTATAGTCATTTACACCTTATAAAGTGGACACAAAATTTGTACGAACACTCCTTGGAGTGATTAGGCAACATGTAAGATGACCATAAATCACTCTCTCTTTATGTTTCATTCAGTCTGATAAAAATTAGAAATAGGATCCAGCAGGGACCTGATAGCACGTGTAATAAGACAAGGGACCTTTCTTGCCTATAGGGCTAGTTCAAATTCAGTGCAAGCTGAATTAAAGTCATTGTTAGCTGGTGGTTGTTTAATAGAGAGTGAAATGAGCTGTGTTTTCATGTCACATTATACAGGATCCAGGAGTTGCAAGGTGATGAAAGTCCTGGGGAACAATTCCAAAATAATCATGTATCATTCATCCACTTTTTTTAACATATATTTTGAGTCAATTTCTTAAGAATGACTCAACTGAATTGAGTTTTCCCCACATATAACAGAGACATTGAGCATTGCAGTTATTAAACAGCATGTATGTGGCACTGATGCCCAATTAATCCACCGGAAAGATTTGGAAATTGATGTGATTTAGGTTAAATAATTTTTTACACGACTTGAGTAAGTGTAACATTTTGAAATGGAAGAAGGCCAGATGGATAGTCTCGCTCTTTCCACCTACATATGTGTATTTCACCCTGTCATGTTTCCCCCAACTGGTTGTTTAACTTCTCTTTGACTATGTTCATGGTGGCAGCTTCAATTAGTACCCTAGGGAATCCATTATACATATTAATTACACTCTGCATAACAAAACAGCTGAAAAATCTGCCTAGATTTTTTTTTTCAGTGGCATGTAACTATTTGAGGTACCTGTACACAATTATGATTGTATGCTAAAATATTAGCTCTCAGGGCAAAAGTAAGAACAGTGTCTTTAAGATAGCAGTAGTAGCCATGGATTGTGTTTATATAAGCGTCACAGCCTCACTTAGTACAGCTCAGGCTTGGCTAGCTTTTAGTTGCTGCTTTTGTAGCTCTCAAATGTCAAGGAGAATTTCACTTGAATTTTAATGTTCTTCAGCTATGCAAAATAAAGTTAGTAGCTTCCATTGTCATAAGGGCTGAAAGCTGTACAGATTCCTTTTACCATATGTGACTTATCACATACATTTTTAAAAACACATTTCTGTTATTAAGACATATGTGATAGTACACTTCTGCAAATGTGAATTGCTTTTGGCTAAAAGCCATGCACTAATAAGTAGAGTTGAATCTAACTGCATTTGACATCTGCTACAATATATTTTTTTACATATATAGATCTATATATATAAAATATTCGCAGTTGTCATTAGCATAAAAAATATCCTTGTTTTTATGTTAAGCTGATTTAGTTCTTGTGTCCCAAAACTGGAAGCAGAAATTACTCCCTTTTAAATACTATAGCTTATATAGAGTCCTTGGACAGAGCTAATAGTGACACTATTTAACATATTAGTGGTTTAGGAGGATGATGAAGACTTCTGTAGAAATGGACTATTTACTTTTCATTGCTCACTTTATTAATGTTGCTGTTATAATGTTTGGTAGGAAGTTTACTGTTCTTTTATGTTCTTTTGAATCCCTCCAGCACTAAACAGTTAGGAAAGGAAAACCAAGGAAGTTTTCTTTTTACAGTTCAGTAAAGCAGCCAAGCAGCTGTTTCCTTAATGTCCAAGTGTCTGTCCGTGCTTAGGCTTAACTGGTGTGAACTTCATGACAGCCAGGGTAGATTCAGGTGGCATTTGGCTCCCTCAGAAGGCTTGGTCTCAATTCCATGTTGCTTGTAGCACTGCAAGGCACAACCACAACACCTCCATAGAACTCATCTTTATGTATTGGTTGCATCATCTGACATAATATTGCTATAAATAAGTGCACAGAAAATTTCTAAGTTGCTGTATCTGCAGAGCTGTTTGGGGCATGTTTTTAGGTGGAAATAATGCAGTTAACTTCTTCAAAAACATAAGACCCTTTTCTGTGGCACCAAAGTGGCCCCCATAACTGCAGATTTCATTACATTTAACTTATTTATGCTCTCCTCCCTTTGTCATGTAAGAAGCACTTGCCTTCTCCCATTGGTTTTGTTCATATTTACATTGAGAGTCTGTGGTAGGAAAGGGATTTCCTGGACATAAAGTCCTAGGTTGCTGGTCCTTACCATGCAGTTCCTATCCCTGAGTCTGAAAGAGGTAACATGATTTAAACAATTCTACCCTGTGGAGGGTTTATTTCTAAGGAACTGTTGCATGAGAAATGGTTTTGAATTAGGACACATCCAGAGGAATTAATCTTTTATATACCCTGTGATTTGATGGAGGAGGGAGAGAACAGTGATATCATTAAAATCCAATAGTAGCTTTGGGAAGGCTGTATGTCTACTAGTTGGGCAGAGACTGGTTAGGAAGATAAACAGATTCTTTTCAAGGGTTTTCATATAAAATGATGAGTTCTTTGCATGGCAGTTCCTTTTTGACTAAGGACTAGATACAATGTCACTCAAAACAAATGCCTCAGATTAGAGTCCTTTATGGGAGTGGCCAAATGGGAAAATGTGGGCAGGTGAAAGAATGATTTGGCTTGAACCTGATGTCATCCAACGCTACAAAGTACAAGAGTTTTGTAAAAAAGAAATTAGAATTTTTGAAGGGAAAATGAATGCTTTTAAGAGTGTAGTCATGTAGTCCATGAACTGCTGTAGAACTGTGAGAATATTGGAAGTGACTTCTTGCTTCAGGGGAGAAAACATTGCCTTCCTTGAGTGTCCTTTATACTTCCTTCTTTTATAGTCCCTTTTAAAATCTTCAATAGAAAGTAATGGCATTTTCCCCAAACACCTGCATATGCTTAAATTTGCTGTAGTTTTAATGACTTCCAGATACATGTTTTGGGATTATAGCTTGTGTTAAAATCCTGCTGCTTTTTATATTTTCAAAATATATTTGTTTTCCATCAGCCACAAGTTTGTTAACCAGCAAGATTTCTGGTGTTTATTGTCTTTTCCTGCCATAAAATTCATCTTCTCCTCAGAAGGGCATCTGACTTGACTTGGGCTTTCTATCCCAACCATCATTGGAAATGCAATCCATTAACATTTGATATCTTGACATTTCAATTGACCTCTCATTTGCAAAGCGCAGTGGTATTTTTCGTGGCCTTTTCATCCTTGATTATACATGGAATAGGAGTGACTGTTTCTACTGACTGCACTTTAAAAATATCTTTGTTTTACCAGCTGGAGTGGCACCTTGTTTTTGCCTCTCTGGATAGACCTTATTCTGCATGGAAGGTCTGAGGTCTAAGCAAGTCATGCAGAGCCAGAGGATTTTCTTATTGACTCACTAAGCAGGAGGGCGAGCAGGTCAGACTCTGAGGGTCAGTTAATGTATGCTGTAATAGCAGTAACCATAAACAGATCTTTTGCTCCCATTGGCAAAGGTGCAGGCCAGTGGGCTAGGTCTGAAAGTTGATTTGTTTTTAACCAGTCAGATCAAGCATTTGTACCCAATAGAGGTACAAAAGGGGCAGCATGCCATTGGTACACATGCTCAGCTCTTTCACTGCAGGGTGTCTCCTGTCCTGTATTTAAAAAGAGATGAAAAATGTATGTCATGTCTATGTTGAAAAAGCCTCCCATGCATGGATAATTGTATGGGAGGATGGCCCTATGTACATGTATGTATGTGAAGGGGGGTCGATTTAGATTGTGTATAAGGAAGAAGTTATTTACAGTGAGGGTGGTGAAACACTGGCACAGGTTACCCAGAGAGGCTGCAGATGCCTCATCCCTGGAAACATTCAAGGTCAGGTTGGATGAGGCTCAAGCAACCTCATCTAGTTGAAGATCTCTTCTCAGGACAGGGGGATTGGACCAGATGACCTTTAAAAGATCCTTTTCAACCCAAACTATTACGTGATTCTATGTATGTATTTGTACATACATGTATACTTAGGCAGCTGTAGACCAAAGGTACCTATGGACATTTTTGTGTGTGTACCTAAAGAACTTAAAGCCCTTTTAAAGGAACAAAGAGCCCAAACTCGCTGTAACTCATTCTCAGTAAAACTCCCAAGCAATTTCCACATCGTCACCTGTTTGTCTGTGCTTCTAAACCTTCTCGATGTTTCTTCTCAGACTATTTCTGGTGAACTACTAAATCAGACAGCACCAATTCAATTAGTTCTAAAAATCCGTTATAACACAGAGCCTAAACTGCCTGCCCATATTCATTTCTCAAAGAAATCCATTCATATTTATGTTTTAATACTTTAAGTCTAGCATGCAAAAGCACTCAAATCCCCAGCAGAAATCCAGGAAAAAGCCTGCTTACAGGCAATTACAGACAATGTTCTTTAGCCTCTGGTCCTCCTAGTCTGTCCACTTAAGCATCTGCACAGGTACAGTTTGGTCAATGGTTCATTTTATTGCACCAAAAATAAAGTCCCTCCAAAATTTCACAGCCCTCCCAAATGCCACTGGTTCTGCAAGCTGTGCCCCATGGCAGAGTCTGTACAGACATGCAGGGTCAGCACCTGGAGTGTCACTATGAAACCAGTGCACACATGCTGCTGCTGATTTCCAGGGAGCTTTATTTGGGGGGGCTGTGTTTCCTCAGCAGAATGTGAACTCTAGAAATGTTGCGAAGGATTACTTTACTCTCACAAGTTAAAGGTTAGTGTTGGAAATGGATTACAGAACTCCCGCTTTTAAACTGTTTGCAAAGAAACGCACATATTAAATCCTTTTTGATGATATTGCATTAATCCCTAAATACTGATTTTTATGTAAATTTTGACTCTTGCAAAGCTCTGACAATTCAGCTATCCCCATGTGGTTTTATCAGAGCTCAATTGCTCCTTTAGATCTTTTTTCCTTTTTGCAGTACCTTTTGCTTTATTCCAAAGTCATCACAGCATCTGGAAGATGTAGTACTTTAGACATAAAATAATAAGTCTATTTAATATTTTACCTTTATTTTCTGAATTTGTTCCTCTGACACATCTTGTTAGATAAATTTTTATCAGTCCAAAGGATAACCACAGTAGGGCTATTTTTATTTCTAGGGAAATGATGCATGATAACTACTGGCAGGGCCCAAAGCAGTAAATCAGTCGTGTTCCAACCACAGAATGTATTAAAAGTCTGTAGCCTGTGGTAATAAGTTATAATTTAGTTGACTAGCAGTTTGTTTGGACTTAAAACTGTACAAATGAGTCACATTGGCTAAGTCCTGAAATATAAAATAGTTTGTGCTTTATTAAGGTTTTCAGCTACCACCACAACAGGTACCTGGAGAGAACACACGTTTTTCAAATGGGCTCAATGCACTTTTATAGTGAAATGCTTCCGATTGATTGTGTAATTTATAGTTGATGGTTAAATTACCACACGGCCTGTGTAGTGTATGATGTTTGCTTACAAGACAATGAGATGAACAGGCTGTGAGAGCTCATTCATTTAATCTCTTACAAATCTGAGTGCACACCATCAATATCAAGCAGCACTGGCTGCATTCAGCCATGAGGTGCCCCCTCAGCTGCCAGGGCAGGTGGGCTGCTCAGTGCCCATCACACAGCTTCAGACAGCTAGAGAGACCTTACCTTTTGTATATTTTTATTTACAGAGACATGTATATGCCAGTTGATCAAGCCTAATCATGATTTATGTAAAATTTGTCAGGAGTCTTGCAGCTGGGAAACAAAAAAAGTATTTTCATTTTAACTGGGTCACTTTTGTTATTTTTCAAAACATTTCTACACCTTCATTATGATGCAGCTTGTCAAGATTAAATTTAGGTCCATTTTTAAACGTTGTGAAAAAACGAAAGTTTCAGCCAAACAAAACCTTGTTTTGCCTGACTCCTTTTGATGAGGAAAAAAGTTAGTTAAGGTCAATATTTTTTTACCAATGTTAGCGTGCATCTACTGTTGATCAAAGGAGTACCTGTTCCTCTCTCCTCACTCATTCTCTGGTTTTGATCATTCTAGATTTTATATTCCTCTTGGTTATTTTTTCTAATTTTAATTTACTTGACATTTATTCAAAAAAATTATTCCAAGTGTTTGCTTTGGGCATCAAGTAACAATGATTTTCTACCTACCTGTGATCTTTTTTATATAAATACTTTTAAACCATGCTTCTGAGCGATGAAGATATTGCAACCCAGGAACAAATGTTAGCAAAACTGAAGAAAAGTCCTGACTGTGGTATAATTGGGAGAACCTATGCCGCTGGTTTCAGTACAGCTGGTGCATCCAGCATAGGAACCAACCTGCAGGTCCCATACCCCTGAATTTCACTGTTATGCCATTTTTTGTGGCTGGAAGATAAATAACCAGAGAACAACTGTAAGTAGTGTTAACGTATCTATATGACTATATGGTTTATTTACGTTCTAGCATGTTCTAGACACTCTACAGGTGAAAGTCCCTGCTGTGGAGAGCCTGGTAAGAGGCAGTGGATAGGGCTATGATGCAGTGGGATTTAAGTGAGGCTGTCATGTGTGTCTTTGAAATCTGTGGGTCTGTGCCTGCTCTCTTTTGGACTGCAAAACTCCACTAGTTCACTGACATTTCTCCCACTTCTCCTTGATGTGAGAGGTGAGAATTAAGTTTCCTTGTCCCTTCTGGCTTGTGGCCTCATGGTAATATATCTAGTAGGGTTCCTCTGTCTTATGTGGTCATGCAAACAGGACCAAGTAAAGGTGGCCCTAGTTATTATCACCTTTTGTATACCCCAAAAACCATACCTGCCATACAGCAAACAGTCCCTTACTTTGGCAGTGAGTAAGTGAAATAAAAGAAAAGCAGGTGTATTTCAAGCATTTTTTTTTTTAAATACTACTACAAAAAATAATGATCTTGTGCTAAGTGAGAGAAGTAGAAAAAAATTCCAGTCATTTAGGATCAATGAATACAAAAGAAAGGCAAAAGCTAGATAATGTTTCAGGAAATAACACTGCTACCAGGTTAATTTTGCCTAGTACAACATTTCCTAGTATTGAATTGCCTGATATACTCCCTCAGGGATTGCTCCTGCGCTTGCAATAATCGAGGCTGATTTTATTGGAAAATCACCTCTGGATGAGAGACATACTCTAGAGAGAACTTTGCATGGGTACAAATAGGTTTTTGGTGCCAGTGCCATGTTGCCCAGGCCAGCACAGTTATAGTTCCCAATCTGTCTGTGCATTCAAGCAGCAAATTCATTAGCAACCCTTCTGGCAGGATAGAAAAATAGACATATTAGGGAAATTTACTTTGAATTGTTTTCAGGATTTGTTGGATAACAGTTCAGTAATCAAATTGCGCCTCCTAACAAGAGCATTAAATATTTTTATTAATAGTGGCAGGGAAGCTGCAGATATTCCTTAAAGTGCAGAACACTTTACCGTAACACTATGTGACTAGCAAAGATCATGGATGAAAGAAGAGATTAGCATACTTGGAGCAGGGGTGCCTGTAATGTCGGAGCTGATTTTTGTTTTGTGTTCTGTGTTGAGGCTGTGTTGAGTCACACAACTCTTACATTACATAGGTAATGTATGTTCAGGTATCAGCTCATCCATCAGACCCTGCCAGTTTGCTGGCTCTTTAATGGTGGAAGGGGCCATATCGTGACAGCACTGTGCTCTCTAACTGTGGGACCTAAGTTCAGATATATGTAGTGGCTTCCAGGCCTCGTCAAGTGGAAACTGAGCATATTGTAAACAGAGCGCGTTTTGCCTCCAGCTGGGAGGAGGGACACGTGGAGCGCCGCGAACGAGGGCTCTCCGCTGACCTTGGAGCGACTTTGAGTGTGGGGAGGCTGGAGGAGCACCAGGAAAAGGCTGATTCAGAGAGACAGATTAGTGAGGAAGAAAAATCAAGGAGATTGGCACAAGGACGGTGGAAAAAAAATCTTTCTAAAGAAAGAAGAAAAAATCTTTACACTCAAGGCCAACACTGAACCCCTATAATCAGACTCATCTGGCTGCACACCCACAGTAGCAAGAGAAAAATGTACTGACTGCAGTTTGCACACTAAGGTCTGTGTAAAAGCTAGTGTTCTGCCAGGAAAAAAAAATGGACCATGAACTAGGAGTTATTAAAGAACAAATTACATTAAGCTCTGGGAAATCACAGGGTTAAAAATTAGGATTGTGAAAGATAATAGGTAGACCCTGTTCCCTAATTCCTGTTGTTTTCCTGATTGTTTCACTGTGAAGAGGAGAGCCACTCTCAGTATCAATCATAGTAAGCTATTTAGACACAGAAATAAGTGGCATATGGCTTAGCACTTTTGGGTCTAGCAATCAACTAGCAACCTTCTGCAATACAACTGCAGTTCAGTTCCCAATGGGCTTCACTTTGATGATTAGATATATTGAGTTCCCTGTGTCATTCAAAGACAGCAGAATTTCATACAAGTTGGTGTTAGCTTCCTCTCACTTCATTTCAATTTTCAATAACCAGTGTCATCACATGTAACAGTTTCTTCGTAATGGAACTTCATGTCGCATCAGATTTGTCCTTCAAGTGAAGGAGCACTGTGAAAAGTCTTCTGAAATACTGATCTCTGGAAGAATTCCTACTACAGTGAAAATGGGGAGGGATTATTTATTTATTTCTCCTAAAGACACTTAGGTGTCCAATCCCCATATCATTCAGGAAAACTTAAAACAGAGTTTTAGTATTGCATTTGGGGATGGTCTTAGCATTCTTTACAGGACTTAGCCACGTGCTTGTTGAAGTCACTGTTGTGGTAATTAAAGAGAAAATATTTGTTCTGTCATATTTTAAACCAAAACTATGATATTTAAAGCCAAGTTCTGTGTAGGTGGAGTTATATCAGAGGAGAATTTGGCCTTAGAATATAAATTGATCCCTCTGTACTTCAGCATGGGATCTGTTAAATATTAATGTGCTTCACTGACACAGAACTACTTTCCTGGTACTTACCTTCTCTCCATCAGCTCTGCCCATCCCTGGGCAGTGAGGAGCTGCGTGTGCAGGCAGATGGAGGGAGTCAAGGATTTTGCCCACCAGAGGATGAAGGCATGGGCCCTGCTGGATCAGGAAGGGAGGGGAGAAGCTCAAAGAATGAAAAGACCAGAACATGCATCATGATGAGCAAAAACCTGCAAGACAGGTGTCTGCCTTTTCTGTCAGGAATATTTCTGAAGAAATCTGATATCTTGGAGAATGTTTTGCTCGTTCCACTGCTTGATGCTATAACGTTCCCAATAGGCTGTGATGCCAGTTCTCTTTGTTGCCCTTTATCTGTAAGATTTGCAAAATGGGAGGACCTCTTTGAAGGTCCACCAGTGTCACACAACCTGTACACTGAGATTCACCTGGCACCACCCACACGTATGGATTGTGCCAGATAAAGTAACAGCACAATGTTTTTAAAAGCTGAATGCAGGGTCACACATTCACCATGAAACATTTGCTGTAATACACAGTTAGCCTTAATATGCCGTAAGAAGAGCAACTGCAGATAGATATCTCACAGCTTTATAATCCCAACATGTACCAAGCAGCAAAGATGATATGGCTGCCTGTGTCACATACCCAAGACTGCCCACCCATAGTTTTATTTCTTGGCTGTTTCCTACAATTTTGTGAAATATTTTTTAATGTGACAAAGTCACTTCAATTACACAGTCATTATAAGTTTTGCCAAGGTTGACTATGGATCGTTTTGTGTTCATTAGAGCACAAAATTAGAATTTTCATTGCAGCAACTGTAAACAGTATTGGCTCAAAGGAGTGGAGCTTTCTTCCCTCCATAAATTCTTGGATAAGCTATAACTGAGGACTTCCATTTTTTTGACAGATTTAAATTTTTTTTTAGACTGCCTTCTGGGTTGTTGGATTTTTTTCTTCTTCCTAGTCCTTGATACATTTTTTTAACTGAATAACCAGTTCCCTTCAAAATGATGACATTGCCACTGTGTGCATGAACAAGCAGGTGCAGTCAGTGTGTTTCTAAAGCTGTGAATATATTACTTCTACAGCTTCTTAAATGTTATAGCTTGGTGCTTGTCACTTTAGACCCAATCAGGGTTGTAAGAGCCATAAATGGTCTTCAGGAAATAACCCTATTTTAAAAAATACTTCATCATCTTCTTAAGTCCCACTAAGTCCCATTAAGCTTTCACTTAACTAATATCAGAGTTTATCACTTAAGTAATAATTAAAGGTTCTATTTCATATTCTCATGAATTTATGAATATATATGATTGACTTTGCTCATCATACTGATGTAAACATAAATTGCATCAAAACTGATAATTTTTATAGATGCAATAATTAAGCAAATAGGAAATAAATCCATTCAAGCAGTGGAGGAAGAAAACCCAGAAGGGTTTCCAATAAAGTCCAGGCTTTCAAAAGCTGCCTGGAAAGAATAAGACTGCCTCTTTTTGTTTGTATTTAGAAAAACAAATAAGATTGAGAAAAGCATCTTGTAGAGAAAGAGATTATATTTTTCCCTTGATTTTGTAGTAATTTCTTTTAGGTTAATTTAACCTTTGTATTGCTGATTTAGCATACTAGAAACAATAATGCAGTAAGTAGTGGAATACTGCTTAGTAGAAAATAAAATGTTTCATCTGCTGGTTTTTTGGGCTGAAGGTGAACCTATGCTACTCTACCTTCCTTTTCTGTCTCTTAGGATTAGGAAACTTGAGCAGCTCCTCACTTGTGCTTCACTTGGAGGAATTTCCAGGCTTTGTTTTTAACCTAATGTGTATTTACAAGGAAGGAGAAACGACAGAGACTATTATGAAAGTAGCAAAGAACTTCAACAGACATCTCTGTCAGAGCTTGCACAGCAGCAAGCCTCTTCCTTGCTCCTACAAATCCATGGAGTGCATGCTTCTCTTGGCATGTGGCATGCTCGTGTCTTGCCAATGGGATGCCCAGTCCTTAGCAATTTATTTTTTTTTAGATATAATATGCCATGATAATGTCATTCACAATAAGATATGTCAGCAAATGCACCAACAGGCTTTATCAGCTTATACCTCTCAGCAAAACCTGGAGCTACAGTGAGTGGGGACAGCAGACATACAGCAAAGGCATATCTCTTCCTCTTAAAGAAATGTGTTTAACAGGGTTATATACTATTTGCATTCCAGATTTGCAATTAGCACCCCATGAACACACAATGAAATCATCCAAGTGGCAGATAATGTGTTAGATAGATGTAGTTAGACTTTGTAGATTAAACACACTCTTAGATACATGGGAGCACAGCTACAGTAATACATTTTATAGAAACCAGTGTAATCTGAATAGTATAAGAGCTCATTGCAATATCATTCCCTCAATAAACCTGTGAAGGATGTATGTTTGTGAATGCATGTGTGTGAGGAATGCAAAAAGTGGAAAGATTAGCAAATTGTGGATTGTGGAAGTCTGACTGTGTATAGTAGAAAATTTTCCTTCAAAGCACATATAAAGGTTTGATTCTGCAACTTTATTCTCAACCCTATAATTTTACACTAGCTGGCATAAATTAGCAAGCTGGAAGCCTAAATATATGTGTCTGACATGCCTCTCAAAAGAAATAAGATAAATGCACATGGTGAAAATAGCAAATTGTGGATTGTGGAAGTCTGACTGTGTATAGTAGAAAATTTTCCTTCAAAGCACATATAAAGGTTTGATTCTGCAACTTTATTCTCAACCCTATAATTTTACACTAGCTGGCATAAATTAGCAAGCTGGAAGCCTAAATATATGTGTCTGACATGCCTCTCAAAAGAAATAAGATAAATGCACATGGTGAAAAAGGAGTAGTATGTGTAGAATATCTATGCCTTTCTGCACATAGGTTACATTTAAGACAGGGAAAGAAAAGAAAAATCCTTCAACTGCACTTTATCTGTGTTGATTGTAGTCTGGAGTTCTCGGAATATATTTCTTTTTAACTTCAAGGACTTTCAGTCCGTAAAGAAACTGGCAATGCCAAGCATTCCTTCTCTACCAAATGTGATAATTTCTGAATCCAGACAGAGGCTTACATGCATTAATGTGCTCAGTGGTCTGGTGGAAATCAGTAAAATGATGAGGCACAGTCAAGGGGGGAGGCGGGCCTTCCACATTTATTTATTCTGGATAAATGGTGCCCATTAATCTATCAGGAAAATATGGAATTAGCAGGGAAGAAACCACAGTTGCAAATTTGGCAGTTGCTAGCATGCACAGATGGTCTTTCAGTGTTTTAAGATTTTCCAGTCTTTTGATATTGATACCAACACTGAAAAGTAGTCCATGTATTGCTAATGTTTATCTGGAATAGCCATAGAAAATTAACATTGTCTATTTTGGATTGTTCAGTCTCCTGTCAGTGTATTTGCATAAAGTTTTTTAGTCTTAAAGGTAAAGCTTTTATGTGCTGTCTGTCTTTGGTTGTTTTAAGAAGCATAATTGGAGTATGATTTCCTAAAATAAGAAAGAGAGCCAGCATATCCAGACAAAGGCATCGGGAGGAAAGAGACTGTTACATGTGAATTTGGTTGAACAAATTTTGCAGGTTGGTAGTCCAAACTGCCTTCCGGCTATTACAGATTGTATGCTTCTTTGTAAAGTAGTGTTCTCAAAGCCAGGATGTCAAGTCCCTCCTTGATAGTGTTGTTTATTCTTATTCTGCTGACAAGCACTGATTTTCAGTCACTGTATCTTCACTGGAGTTGGGAATCTGACCCTGGCAATGTCTCCATTCAGCATTTCAGGGCATGAAGTCAAGAGGGAAGGATAATGTCATCTGCTTAATTTGCTTTGGGAGTGTTTGGTTGAGTCTTTAAAGACCGTGTTGAAATATTTCACAGAGGAAATCACAGAACAGTTCTTGCCAACTTTACTTTGAGTTTATTCTCAGCTGACCCAGAGGGTATAGTACCTTAATGACTGTTCTAAAATGTGCTTTCTGCAGTGCTGTAATTGTGTGCACAACTCGCATGTGCACAGGACAAAGATGTCTTTGACTACAAACAGTGCAAGGTGCTTTGTATTAACAATCAGTAAAAACTGTTGGGGAAGAAAATAAAGTGTAAAAAAATGATGTCAGTGCACCACAAATTTTAGTGTGGTGAAAAAATCTGAGATGCAAATGTAAGGTGAAAATTTTAGATGCATGACCGAAACACTCTATGCTACTATCTCCAGTGTATCCAGGTGTATAGGTCTGTGTGAAGGCCGATAGGATAGATAGCAGATGGACCAACAGGTAGATATGTGTATTAGATAAAAATATGCCAAACCTATGGACATTAGGGCATATAGGTGTGCTTCTAAAGCTTTTTTTTTTAAATAAAACAAGGCAAATAAACACTGTCATACCAGTATCTACCAATAAGAGAAAGAGGAAGAATTAAATATTAGCTGCTAACAAGAAGATTTTCTGATTACAGTTCAACAGAAATTTTCCTCAGCATCGGTGTGGATAGCATAGAACAGACCTAGAAGGACCTTGTTGCTGCAGACAGTTGTTCCCATCTTTGATGCACACAGCCAGATTTCATGTACTACCTCAGAAACAGAACTCAGTTCAGTTTTACAAGCAGGGATGCAAAATGTAGTTTTATTTTCTGGTGTACCAACAGGCATCTTGGGCAAACAGGTACTGTAGCATAAGCTATACTTGTAGTATTGGGTAGAATAATTATGCCATAGATTTTGTAAGCTACACTTCTATTTATTCATCCCAAAAGAATGGTTGCTTTTTTTTACAACCACCTGATACTATTGTCTGGTGCAGTGTGTAATCCATTATAACCATCTGCTCTTTCTCTAGAAAACTACCTCACTGGTCTTTGTTTACCTTGTATTTTTGCTGTTGAATTTTCCTGATATACTGTAGTAGCTTGCATTTGTCCACGCTGGATTTTATCCTGTTTCTTCAGCTCTTATCTCCACTTCATCAGGATCTTTTCGTATCCTGACCCATCCTTCAAAATACTTGAACACCTTCTTACATGGGCGTTATTTGCTAATTTAACAAGCATTATGATCCAAATTGTTCATTGCCTTCTAAAATGTTCATGTCTATTGTATAGTTACTGTGGCAGTAGCCAGGCTTTAGTCTTAACAGATGTTTGTTGCCAGATCTATAATAAAAAAAGATACATAGTCCTGATGATGATTTGGGTGATTTATATGCTCTATAGTGGACAGCTTACCAGAATGGATCAGCCCTTTAAACTCTTGAAATGGCTGCACATCTTGCAGGACTTCTTACAGAAGTCTGAAGATTGTGGAGAGTATGAACTTTTCAGCTTTTTTGCACATATGTAAAGCTTTCATTTAGCAAGCCACAGAAATGCACAAACAACTCCCTGCAATAAATTTCAAAGTCCCTCACCAGCAATTAAAGGCTCTGCAGTTCTGACTGTCTGTTTGCTCACCCATCACATATGAATTTCATTAAATACTGCCCACTGTCAATGTTCTTGCAGCACTTGGCAATTCTTTAGTTTTATATGTTCTATTTTGTCACGAAAATTGTATTGAGAAAAATCCCAAATTTCTAGTCTACGTGACATTTAAGAGATTAGTGCAGATCCTACACTGCTGAGGGACAGAGTTGCAGAAACAAAGAAAAAAATAAAAATGGAAGTGGCTGCAAGCAGAAAGAAAGAAGTCCAACATCAGGCTAGACTTAGAAGTGAGCATGCAAGATTGTTGTTTTGTAAGCAAAAGCTGACCCTGGTCAGCTCTAACTAGTGTTATCTTCACTTTTTCCAGATATTGCTAGAGGAATTTCTTCATTTGTTTAATATCAACAAGCAATTCATCTAGACTTCACTCAGCAGTCATATACAATCATATCATCACTCAAGCACATACTCCAAATTTCATCCACACATTTCAATAATTAAGCCATGCATCTAATAATATATGTAGTGAATTGTTCCAGGCATACACTCTAGCATATATCCTTCAGCTTCAGTTTTAAAAGGAGCCATTTTAATATTTTTTTAAAACATAATTGTGCTACAGTCAAATAATCTCTTAATCACTGCTCTGAACATCTTGGCTGTAGGGTAAAGGGTTCCCTGTTCTGTTTGTCCTGTATCCTCAACTGCATTGAATTTCTCAGTTCCTCGCCCTAATTTGCCACATACAGGTGTGTAGAGACCTAAATACTGCCTCCACTCCAGAAGTTGTTTCAGATCCTAACCCTTCTACTTTTGCAGTATCCTACAAGAAGGAGTTCACTGGTGTTTGGGGAGCGCTAGCAGAGACTTGTTCTGTTGGATATATGTACGTTGATGTTCATATTTATGGCATTTATTTTGCTATATCTTCTAAACCAAATGTCCTGGAACTCTGTCGGGACATTCCCCTGCTCTTTGTTTCTCACCATATTTGTGCATACCTGATTGCTTTATTTTTCTTTGACTGATTCACCTGAGTCCTTCTCTTAAATTCATAGCATTTGCCAGAGTAAAGGCAGAGCCACCAGCCTGTGGTTTGACCTAATAGAATATTAAGCATAATTCTCTGCATAAAGGCATTTCTGGCTCATTTTTATGCTATAACCCATCAAAGACTGTTTTTTCTTGGCCCATAACCATTGTACAATGATCAGTCTTTTAAGGAGAAGTGCATATCTCCAACACCAAAGCCCAGAGAAGTTAGTTTTGTTGTCAGCTTTCTAGTGTACCCAGGGGAAAATCTATCCTCTGCCATCCTCACAAGTGAGAACTCTAGGAACAATCTCACATCCATTTTTCCATTTAGGTTCCCAAGTCCCTTTGTGCATTTGCTCTGACCCTATGTTGGGAAGAGTTACAAGTTACTAGCAGTCATCTTCTCCATGTTTTTTTCTCTGACCATAATTCAGTGAAATGGAAACATTCCAAGACAATTAGAAATGCAGTTCATATAGCAACCTGACTTCAGAAATTCAGGGTAAAACACTAACCTTCTTTAAAAAGGCAAACCCCATCAAGAAAATGGGGTTATTGAAAGTCCTGAATCTCCTCTTCATAAGCTTTACACTTCGTTCGTATACTAGACTGCATCTTAAATATAAACCTATCATCAGGTTTAGCAAATCAATACCATGAGTGTGAAATGGTCCCCAGAAATCTCCAGAATGCCATTTCACAGTAAAAGCAATTGAAAAAGAAGCTGCAGTGGAATATCTTATGAGATAGCCATTTAGATCACAAAAGGATCATAAAAGTCAGAAGCAGTTTGTTTGAAGCAAGGTTCATAATATAACCATACAGAGCTTGCTGGGAAGAAAGAGGAAAATTGCAAACCAATTTGTGGTTACAGCTTTTTCTGTCAATTCTGCAGGGATTTAAAACTTGTAAAAGGTGGAACTTCTGCCATCTTACATTGCTCCACTAGAAAGAGATAGATATAATCATAGTAGCTAAACAAACACCAGTTATTGAAAGGCAATATAGTCTTCATTAACTTCAAAGTAATTAGCACTTCTTTAGTTCATTTACTACTGAGCAAGGTGGTGTCAGACAGTGGCATTTGTCAGTACTAATCTGAGCATCTTTTGAGGCTTGCTTTCTTATGTTCTCATAATATTTTGTCAGTGATGTTTTGATACTTTCTCTTTTTGTGCAATAAAGACACTAATGAAAGCATTAAAAGGAACATTTCTGTGAGCAAATTCCACCTGAGCATGCCACCCTGTTTCAAACACATTTGTATCGGGTAACTACGTATTTCTTGAAAGATGATTGTGTCCCAGTGAGGGATGATAGAAGCAAAGCATTCCAGAGGAAGTTGTATGTCACAAAGCGAAAAGCACTGTACATAAATACACTGATTCATTTTGTCACGCCCATTCAATTCTACAAGTGTCTTGTACACACCCTTTGAATTAATGCATAATCTTTGTGCTTCAGTAAGAGCTAACAGATGACCTGACCAACTAGAATGATTCAGTTCAGACTTAAACAAATCCCCCCAAAGGTTGGAAACTTAATTAGGTTGCAGTTTCAAGGCCTTTGATATTTTTTTAAAGCCTTCATGATTCATGGTTGATTAGAAACTAATATGGAGCCAGTCTACCTTCTTCTTTTCTTCCTTTTTTTTTTAAAAAAAAACCCTAGACAATAAAAATAGTTTCTGTTTATTCTTCTGCTAACATTTCTCTGTAAAGAGTGGCACTGCTTTAATAAAGATATAGGAAATGAAATTTTAGCTATGTTGCACTCAATCAGATTACTTTGAACAAATGAAAAGTAATGCTGCCTCTTTTAATACCATTAGAAGAATTGATACTGCAGGATTCTTTTCAGATGGCAGTGCACTGATGGTTAGAGGTCTGATGCCATTTGGTGACACCTGTGTGCAGTGTTGCTGGGAAATGTCTCAGTGGTGAGCTGCCATGTGCTGGGATCCTGCCCGTTTTCCTCACTGCTGTCACCATAGAGGAGCCTGAAGCTCAGGGCAGGGAGCACAGCCAGGGCTGGGGGAGAGCAAAAGGGCTGTGCACATGTGTAACTCATGCCCAGGAATGCTTTCCACAGGACTGCCCAGGGACTGGGACACAGCCTTGGCTCTCCTGCACCTCCCCAAGATCCAGGAGACTGTGAAGGGTATCTTTAAGTGATGTTTGTCCTAAAGAATTCACATCTCTATAATGGAGTGAAAACACAGGCTGCAGTTTTTCTTCTACCTTCTAGATGGCTGGCCACAGCGAGAAAGCCTAGCTAGCCTGCATGGGAACCCACATGGCTGTCCCGTGGTGGCAGCACAACAGGTTTTTGCTGCCTTCCTTTGTGTAGCATTGCCAGTCTCTTCGTCATGCCGATTCCCAGTTGCTGTCACGCTGGGTCTCTGCAGGCACCAGGCATGGAGCAGAACAGGCCTCCGGCAGCTCCGCAGTGGGACATGCCACTGCCCCAGGATCAGGCTAGCATCGAGTTGTGCTTTTGATTTCCTAAGCTGCTGCTGTTCATTCCTCAGCAGTTCAAGTCCTGGACTGTAGAGCACTAAATGAGTGCTTGAAGTGATTAGGCATTATTTATCTGCATTTATGAACAATGCATTTCATTCATGTCATCATTTACTGCACATATTGGGAAAGTTATTGGGCTCTTTGGGCAATTTCTGTTCCAGGAAGTGTGTGGCATTTTTTTTGTCTTATGTAACCCTCCATTTATCTCCCAGAGCCTGCTTTCTGCATCACCACTTTTTTTTTCAGTTTTGCACATATTCATGTGTCTGAAACAATGAGGAAAAGAAATGCACATTAAAACATCTGTTCAAATTTGTTTGTCAGAGAGGAACAATTACAAACAGCACTTTACCAATTAATTAGTAACCTTTTTCGTCGAATAAACTCAAATCATGCTAAGGCAGCTTCCTTTCCTTTACATGATTTGCACCATTTTTGTCATCTTATGTGACTAATGCTACTGAAATAAATTTCTTAACATGACTCAGAAAGACAAAAGCAAATTATCTCTTTCCCCAAGTGAATGTTAATGAGCAGGAGGCTGGTGTGCATCATCACTACCACTTCTTGCAGTGTCCCTTGTTGCAGACTGGGAAAAAAAGAAATCTTAATTATTAAAGGCCACTAGAAAATACTTTTCCCTGGTTTGTGGGTAGCCAAAGCACTCTGCTAGCACAGGGCCATCGGTCTCTGCTAGCCACATCATAGAGAAGCTCAGTGCAGTGCTGCAGCTGGTGGGTTGTCTGGTCTAACCAGCATGTAAGAGGAGTTCACAGTGTTTAATAGCAGCAGGAAATTCTCCTGGAAACTTAAAGTCATCCACAGGCTGGAAACAAAGAGACACAGGTGCCACTGATAGTCAGTCTGTCATTACAGACCTAATGCAGAGCCCTCAACTAGTGTGAAGCAGCATATCTCCATTTGTTTCTTTAGGTCAGCATCATTTTACACCAGTGAAGGGTTTGTCCCATGAATCAAAACCTTTTGTGGCATATCTCTATTAATTTCTTTGGAGTTACCCCAGCAGAGAATTTTGCTCCAAAACATTGCAGAAGTAGAGAAAGCTGACAAGATGACAAGAGTGACTAACAGCTGAAGCCATGAGGTATGAGATGTAGAGAGAAGATAGACAGTTTGTGACTTCAGGCTAAGCAAACTAATTCTCCAATGAAAGATTTTGGGTTTTTTAGTCCTACTTATTTAATAGGATGTAAATAAAAGTTTGTCTTGCATAGCTAAGCTTATCATAGCATTAGACTTTCCGAGTAGGGCCAGGAGTCACAGGAGTCATGCTGGTGTGATCCAAAACAATTCAGCTTTAGCTAAGGAAATATCTATTACACTTTAAAAAATGCTTCTTTCTTGCGCAGTGTTAGGACTTCCAGTCAAAACAGACTTTTAGTACCAACATTTGGTTTAAAAGACAGCATTGGCAATGAGGAGTGGGACTAAGAGACTGTGTCAGTGACATACATCTGCGGCTCATGTTTAGAGGTAAGTTCAGCTCTTTAGAGCCATCAGAAGGATTTAGGGACCACTTCTTATAAAGCTGTGAATAATTCCAGTAAAGCTGAACTGAAAGAAGGAACAAGAGTATGATGCTTCCCAATGAAGTTGTGGAAGTTTGGTGGTTTTGAATTACTTTTTTGTACATCAGAGCAGCAGCGCTTGGGGATATGGTTTGGGATCAGCTCCAGCTCTCGGTCAAGTTAATGTGAGCTGGATCAGTTCCTCCACAACAAGCAGTTGTAGTCAAGTTCTATGTGGAAACAAGCAAATGTGATTGAACACATGCCTACACACATCGTGTGTCCCAGGCAGCTACGGATGGATCTTCGCACTTCTCATTTTGCAAAAGACAACTCTTCACCTAGCATTTAAAAAAAGTATTTAAAATGTGGAGTGAGTATAACTGATACAGAAGTGTCTGACTGGGTTGTGAATAAGCTGAAACCACTTTTCTCTGAGCTACAAACAGTATTGTGCAGTGCAGTGCAGGCTGATACATATGATGGCAGGGATGCTTCAAGGGTCAGCATTTGTTACCCAAACAGTCAGCATGGCCAGAAAGGAGGGAATGTCTCTCAAGAACATACAGTGTGGGCATTTATAGGGTGAGTTCCCCCTATGCTGTGGGAAGTGAATCTATGACAAACTATCAGTATGGTAGGTACGTGTGTGGGAGAGTTAGACATGAACGTGTGCAGGCGTTTAACAAGATATAAATGGTATCCTGGATGTTCCTGGTTGTATTTTACTGCAACAGCATTCTGTATTTAGAAAGCAGGAGAAACTGCTCTGGTAAAGTCTAGTCCAGTGGCCTAAAAACAAGACTTGAAATAGGATTCCTAATTTTCCATGCTTGCCTTTTTTCCCCAAAAATCTCTATAGTATTGGTCAGGCAATTCAGAACTTTCCAGCCTGTGCGCCAAGATTTAGACATCCTAAAAATCCTTATAGAAACAAGAAGTGCTGGAAGTTTTACTTGGGATTTGCTAAATTGTTGTGGGAAACACACAGGAATTTGGAATAAGACATTTTGTTGAAGACTTCATATATGAATAAATGTGTTCTCATGTATGTGTGATGTATTCATCCTACATGACACAGCAGTGTGCAGAAGCAAATCACTCTAATAGTTACATCACTGCAAAACCTAGATGTAGAGAAGAACCTGGAAACTTTTAGCAGATTCTTCTTGGTCTTTTTGTAAAAGTATGGGGGGAAAAACCCTCATAACTGTTAGTTTTGCATAAGAATGGGGAAAGTTCTAGTGTAGTCTGAAAAAATTGACAATTTTTACAGAAAAGAAACAGAAACATATGAATTCAGCTATATTAAGTGCTTTTTCATAAATATCTCCAACCAAATCAAATATTTTGACAGACCTGAAAGCAACATGCTCTTATTAAATTGATCGAAAGGTTCCATTGGCTTTGCATTGCACTGCACAAGACATCCCTCATAGACAGGATGCAGCCAACTTAAAGCTCTCAGCAGGGACTGCACTCTGGGCTTAACTGATTACATAAAACATTTTAAGTCAATTTAATGAAACAAAATATTTCATTGTGGATGAAATTAACTCAAAATATTTTATTTGAATTTTCCCAATAGAAATGTATTACTTTGGAGGGGAATTTGAATTTTTCTTGCACATAGTAATGTTGATTTTAATGAGAATTTGTTTTTGTCAGGTTATCCTGGGGGAGAATTTCTAAGAGCTCTGCTATGTTTTCCATAGAAGAGCTAATTAGGATTGTACTTCTCAAGCTCTGCTGGGGGAAAGATCTATGGTACAACCAGCTGCATCACCAGTGGAGCACCAGACCCTCCAAATAAGTTTTAATAGATTGCAGGTCCCCTGCCTGACTGTGAGACAGGGTTGGGCCATGGGCCTCTGCAGGCTGGTGCTTGGGGCAGAGCTTTTAGGTGATCCTGCTTTGCCAGCAGTGCAGGGTGAAGAGCACTGCAGATGCTCAGCTGCTTCTCAGCTCAGACAGCTGGAGCTGATGTGACAGAATAAAGAGGATTTCTTTCAAGCCCATTGGGCCCGGGGTGATTACTGAACACTACAATCAGGGTCTTTTACTTTTTCGGGTTTTTTTAAAGTTTGATTGCCCTCGCATGAGACTGGAAGGCAGAGAAAGGGCTGTGGTAGTACAGATTCCTATGATCTCCCCTTGCCATGTAATCAGAAGAGCTCTGCAATTGAATATTTCACAATAATCACTGCATTTTCAATGGGGATGATATAAAAGCAAATATCAAGGCCTCCGGCTGACAAAAGCAGAATACAGAGGGAAAATATGAAAATAGCAACTTACTTCAGCAATAAAGAGAGTATATTTTATACTGCAGTTTTTCTTTTTGTTAAATCATGACTTTCTAGTAAATGACATCCCAGAAGATATTTATCAAAGCAGGAAAGCACTAGAAAGGAGCACCCTGCATTCACTTTAATATTTCTCCTTTTCTTCTGACATTTTCT
The DNA here is from genome assembly GCF_000695815.1 of Acanthisitta chloris. Taxonomy (NCBI): domain Eukaryota; kingdom Metazoa; phylum Chordata; class Aves; order Passeriformes; family Acanthisittidae; genus Acanthisitta; species Acanthisitta chloris. Next base: position 143,872 of record NW_008665759.1, read on the forward strand.
TGCCTAGAGATCTAATTCCATTAAATATGTACATTTTTGACTGGAAGACTTCTTCATGTATCTTTCAGATGAATCTTAAAAGTACATAAGGTCTGTAGGGCAGAGTTTTTTAAGTGCAAATGAGGCACACAGTAGAATATTGTCTATGAGGCTTTTCAAATTATTTATATTCCTGCAGTGCTTTACCTTTCTCTTTCTGTGATAATGATAAGGAAGAAGTGAGGCTCCAATGCACCTTCTGTGGAATACTGTCAAACAACATTAGTCATATTTAATATCTGACATGCAGGAACTTACTTTGCCTGATCCCCATTTTTATTGGATTTATTAGACGTTATCATGTCTATAACTTTCTCTGATCCCACAGCATATCGAAGTGTTAAAGCCCAGTAGGCCCATGATTGGTCAGTGTTAGAGCCCTGTTATGCTCTTGTGAATGGATATAAATTAACATTCCCTCATTAGGCCTACTTTGCAGTACATGTGGATCTGCTGTAGGAATAATGACAGCTAAATGCTCTGCTGGCCCCCAGCCATGCCCCATCCTGCCATTCTCCTCCAGCCTACTTCTGAAGCTGTGTAGAGTGGGGCCATGGCAGTGTTTGAAAAGACATACCCTCTGCATCCCTCGGGCACTGCAGACACTGGTACAGGGCTGATAAAGTGGCTGGTCCCCACACCACCTTTGAAACAATGATCTTACGTTGTGTTAGAGGCCTTTGTGCTGTAGAAGTTGCTGCTTCAGATTTGGTATAAAGCAAAGGTTCTGGCCATTTGCAGTCATTAAAGATTTCATTGCTTTCTCATAAGAATTTGAGTTAAGGGTGTTAATCCTGGTGTCCCAGCCAAATTGCCACTTAAGTAATTATAATCTGCCTGTTCTGCTGCCCGTGTCACCCTTCTCCCATTGTCTCTCTGCATCACCACCCCTATTTCAGATCCCACATTTGAATAACTTACCCTCACCATTGTGCAGTGGTCCTAGCTGTGCTTTACCAAGAACTATACAGAACTATGCTGACATAAAAATTGGGATGGTAAGACATGGTTTTCTCTCATTGTTTTTAGAAGATGTTCAGTGAATTAAACTTCTGCAGAGCAGGGAGAATCTTCAGCAG